>NC_133666.1:596600010-596772719 GCF_037893015.1 Macrotis lagotis | reverse complement strand
TTCATTCATTAACAAAAGAACCTTCCAAGTGCTTATTATATGTAGAACATAATGCTGGATACTAGGGGATTTATATACATATATATCTATATATCTCTATGTATTTAAAACTTAAATAAGGAAGCAATATGACAACATGATCCCTTCATGGGTTTAGAGTCCAACTGAGAAGACATCAGAGAAAAGTTAAGATTTTAGCTGATTCTTTAGGAAGGAATGTAGTGCTACTATGTGGAGGAATCATGAGCATTCTTAGAATAAGGAAGGAAATAATCATGGATGAGAAGGTGTGAATTTGCAAACAGTACATATTTTTGTATCATATCTGATATAAAGGCAATAGTGATAGTGGTGGTGATTATTTTTTTCACATGTAAAATTATTATTTAATATTATGCATATATATACTTATCTTTCTGTTAGTTATATCTATATGTATTAGCAAAAACAGTAGAATGTAATTTTATTGAGAGTAGGGCTATTTCATATATATATATATATGTATATATATATGTATATATATATATACATATATATATATATTGCTTGTATATATTTATTTTCCTGTTTTCTCTTCTATTAAACTGTAATCCTCCTTGAGAGCAGGAAAATATCTTCTGACTTTTTTTCTATACTCATCTCTTAGCATAGTAGCTGTCATAGTAAATTGCTTAATAAATACTTACTTGTGCTAATAGTGATATCAGTAGCCCTCATAGATACTAGTCTATATTTATATAATACTTTAAAGTTCACCATTCACCTTTCTCACAACAACCCTATGAAATAAGTGAACCTATTCCTATTTCATTACTGGGGAAATTGAGGCTTTGAGAAATAACTAGTTTCCCCCAATCCACACAGATGGTAAGTATATAAGAGCTAAGATGAGAAATTAAGTCTTTTCCCTCCAAGTTCAATATTCTTTCCACTTATACATGCAGCCTGCAATATGGTGGTGGTGGTGGGGAAAGGTTCTGAGGGAGTGTCTATTAAAAGCTGGAAAAGTTGCTTAGGGGACAGATTGTAGAAATCCTTGAGTGCCAGGCAATGGAAAAACATTACAGTTTCTGAGAATTTGAGAGATGTGACATCATTCATTCCCTTGTTTGTTTATTGTTATCATTATCAGTGAACACCAAGTAACTCAGTACTTATGTTCATTTATATAAGCAATGTCTTGAATTTATCAATTAAAATGATTGCATAAATAAAAATTAAAATCATTAATATCCTGCATTACTTTGGTTTCCTGAATAATTTTTATGTATTTTATTCATGATTTTCCTTCTTTTGGTTTCTTAATTTTGCCTTATTTTCCCTTCTCTAAAACCTAATCAGCCTGTGTGTGTGTGTGAATATATATATGTATATTTATATATGTATATGTATATATCAACTGATAATAAGAAATATGAATGATGTGTAAAGATCAATTTCTCCATGAAAGAAAATCCACTATTTTAACAAAATACAGTGGCAACCATCCATCATCAGGTTACCATCTGGTCTCGGCATCTAGCCAAACTATTCTGTGGAAATGATGACAAGTCTTTTGGAAACCATCATTTTCTGCTATTTGGCTCAGAGAACTGAGGGCCATAAAATGGAAGAGGGTGTCATTGTTCTAGTTTGATGATGATGAAGAAGAAAGAGGAGAACACTGTATGGTGTGATGTTGATGATTTATTTCTGAAACTTTTTTACTGTAAGAAAGTCAACAAATTTTTTCATACTGCTATCTGAAAAATTAACATTTACTGAGTCAACAGACAGTGGGATTTGCTATAGATTCTTTAATAATAGCAATTCTATCTCTATTTTTTAATTATGGGTTTATGAAAATATAAGCTCCTTGAAATTTCTTGTTGTATTTAAATCCCCAGCATCTATTATAGTTCTTTCAACAAAGTAAGCACTAAATATTTTTGAAATTAACTGAATTTATATCACTATGTTGTTAAGTTTGGGGGCCACAAAGAAAAAATGAATATGACCCTACCCCCAAAGAGTTTACATTCTACTGGTGTTGAGTAAAATGAAACATATATGCAAGATAATATACAATTCATCATTAGAGATTAGAGATGAAACCAACAACTAAGAAGATAAGGAAAGTTTTCAGTAATTATATATGTGATCTGAATCGCAAAGGAAGTCAGAAATAAAGTGAAAATGAAGTGCATTTCAAACTTGGGTAACAAATTGTGAAAGGGCATAAAGATAGGAGTTAGAGTATAGAATTTGGGTAACATCAACTAAATTAGTTAGGGTGGAACTTAAACTTCATGGAAGGATGTGTACAGAGATAGCTGGGCATGGAAATATATTACAGTTAGTTCCAGTTTCTTGGAAAGCTGATCTCTTGACCTCTGGAGAGTTGAGTTGCAGGGAATATGCTGATAGGATAAATATCAGCACTAAGTCCAGCATCCATAAATTGAACCCACAAGAGTATAGAATGGATGGTAGCAATTAGATTACCAACAGAGCGGTTAAAATAGAGCCGATCTAAGTAGTAAATTAATTGGATCTATGGCAAATCTAAGCAAGAATGAGGAGACTTGTTTGTTTATTTGTTACTTTTAAGAGAGGGATAATGTCACATAATAGAAATAACTATAATAGAGATAGGATAAAATCATAAGAGAAGTCTAAACAAAAGTGATATTTGAAATCTGAAGTTGGGAGAAATAATTTCTTACTGAAGAGATCAGGAAAAGCAGTTTTTCAGAGTAAAAAGAAGACTGAAATCTCTTCTATGAAATAATGCATTAAAAATTTGTTAATAGTATTTTAGAGATCAAAACCCTGAAAGACCTACTAAGGACAATGCCATCCACATCCAGAGGAAAAAATCATGGAATCTGAATGAATACTATGTTCGTTTTTTCAAAACTTCTTTTAAGTTTTTCCTTCCTATCTCATGATTTTCTTTCTTTCCCCCTTAGTTATAATTTCTCATACATAAAATTACCTAATATGTAAATATGTTAAACACAAGTTACAAGTACATCTTTTATCAGACTGTTCACTGCTATGGTGAGGGGAGAGAGAAAGGAGGGTGGGATAAAAATGTGTAACTCATAAATTTTTCAAATTAATAAATGTTAAAACTACCATAGCATGTAATTAGAAAAATGAAATAAAATTTCAATCAAAAAAATTTTGTTGATAACTATCCCATCACTTCTAGGTTTTATCTTTTCTAGGCTAGATGTTCCCAGTTCCTACAACTGAGTTTTGGAAACCATTGTTCCTAATATTTTAACCATCATCATCATTATTAAATCTAAGGATGAACTTAAGCTTCTCAATTTATCTTCTAAAAATGGTATCTACTAATATAATTGCATATGTTGTCAGAGTTAAGGACAATGAGATGGATCATTTCTGTCACTTTGGACACTGTTTCTATCTTAATTTAACCTAAGATTGTATTGGTTTCTTTGGTGGTTATATTGCATTCAACTAATTGAGTAGTAGTTCACTTTTTCACATTTATTGTTTTCTAAAAATAACTCCTCTTTCCTTTATGCACCACTGAACGTTTATTTATCCCTTATATTTCATCTTATTAGTCTTATCCCAGTATTCCATCTAATGGATATCTTTTTCATTACCTTGGTCATCCAAAATATCAGATATTCTTTTTAACTTTACATCATCTCCAGATTTTATAATTATCATTACACTAATACTCCATCCAAATAGCTGAAAATTGAGTTTTCTTTCACAAAGTTACTAATATGGGAATGTTTTACATGATTACACACAAACCATAATCAAATTGTTTACCATCTCAGGGAGAGGAGAGTGGTGGTGGCAGTAGGGAGAGGTTTAGAATTTGGAACTTAAAAAAAACAATGAATATTAAAATTGGAGAAAAATAAATGTTATTTTAAAAAAAGTTGATCATAAAAAAGTTGATTTTTTTTAATGTTAAGAAACCAATGTTTATTTTCCATCAGCATTTCTCCAACACTACGAGAGCATCTGGGCAAAACTTAGACCACTCTGTAGTAGTTCCTACCTATTCAGTGGCCTGAGCAGTAGGAGCTGCAGACCAGTCCTCACTAGCCAGCTGAGCACTCCAGTCTTCAGTAGGGAACTGCTGAATGGGCACAGATGGCAACTGGATGCCCTCAGACCAATAAGCCACCTCTGGCTAAACAGCAGTGAATTCTGAGGCAGGTGTGGTCCATTCACCCTGAAATTCCTCCTTTGTCACTGCCTTCTCAGCTGCAGCTTGCTCTTCCTTTTCAATCTCCTCTGGATCTCTGTAGAAGTAAAGATCAGGCATGACCTCCCACGGGTGTTCACAGGAGATGGTACCACGCATCTGCAGGACTTCTTGGGCCAGCAACCACCACATCAGACCCACTGAGTGAGCTCCCTTGTTGTTACATGGAATAGTAATGTTCATATAGCAAAGTGGGGAGTCTGTGTTGCACAGTGCAATGGTTGGATGGTTAACATATGATTCTTCAGTCAAAGGCTGATGATCTGCACATCAATTAGTGACTACCAAGAGCTGAGGCTCCCTGAAAGCTGCCTGGATCTGGTGAGTGAAGGTGCCTGGGGTGAAGCGTCCAGCAATAGGTGTGGTGCCAGTGGCAGCAGCAAATTTCAGAACAGCTCTCTGGTCCATGTTCCGGGATGAGATGACACTAACATCAGCTGGATTTTCAATGGCAACAATGACACAAGCTGCCAGCAGAAGTTTTCCCCAAGTTCTCTTCAAATTAATGATATAGATGCCATCACTCTTCCTTTTGCAGATATACTGTTCCATCTAGAAGTCCAAATTGGTGTCACCCGAATGGGTCCCTGCAGCAAGCAATTTGAGGACATCCTCCTCCTTCATCTGCAAGACATCTAGGGCTCTGGATACTGTGAAAGTTTCCCTTTCAAGTTATGATGGAAACCATCAATAACACTGTATGGAATCCTCTTATGGGCAGCATGGGGAAAAAAAGAAAAATATTTTTGAATAAAATGAGAATTTGGACAGAATCTTGGTACTCCATGCTAGTTATCTTTCTAAGCTCCAAGTTGGCCTCAAGTAAAACTCTTTGAGTTAGTCATGTAACCTATTCTAAATCCACATAACTCCTCTCATACATCTCTCATTTTTCCCATTTTGTTCACAGTGGTATAGGAAATCTTCCAAAAGCTTTTCTGAAATTCTAATATTTTCAGAGTAATTCCCCAATCTAATCTAACTCTAATGTAAAAGGAAATGAGATTAGTTTTAATGAATGCATGTTGATTTTTCATGATAACCCCTCCTTTTTCTTGTTCACAAAAACATTCTATAATAATGTGTTCTAGGGTGCAGTTAGATGGCACAGTGGATAGAGCATTAGCCCTGGAGTCAGGAGGACCTGTTTAGATCTGTCCTCAGGCATTTAATAATTGCTTAGCTGTGAGACCTTGGACAAGTCACTTTTAACCCCATTGCCTTAAATAAATGAAAATTTTTAAAAATAATATGTTCTAGAATTATACTAAGAATTGAATTCAAATATGCTAGCCTATAGCTTAATTTATGTGCCTTCTGTTTTTTATTTCATAAAAAACCTTGCTCATTGAGAATTCAGTGGATCTTCTTTATTCTCCATACTTTCTCAAGAATCAGCATTATTAGTTATCACTCTCAAACTTCTGTTAAGGAACCTTATCTGTCCTTTTTCCAGTCCATTGACTGGAACTCACTAAACTATGACATGTACTGTCATACCATTTCCATTTCTCCTTTGGAATTTCATTTCCCTATAAAGTTGTAGACTGAATAATTTTTTAATTGTATGCTTCATAATATGAAGATCATTCTTAATGGTCGAAAAAATAGAAGCTAAATAAAACTGGAGTTAATGTGCCTTCCTCAAAAATCTTTTATCATCTTAACCATCTGTTTTTCCAAAGGAAGAAACAAGTGAACAAATAAATGAAGAAACAAACTTTATAATGTCTCTCATATATTTTAGAAGATACCTCTGATAACAACCTTCTTGGCATTTTTTCTTATAGGCCCTTACTATTTGTAGTTGTTCTGATTTATCAGTCTTGATTTCTTATTTCTTTTACACATAATTCAAAATTTTATGTTTGGCAATGCTTTCTATTTACCTGTGTCTATATCCTTAGGAAACTTAGTACTTTTCTCCTGTTCTGAATCAGTTTTTTGTTTTAAATTATTTATTTTCAAAATTCAGTAGTTAGTTTTGGTTCCATATTCTTTCCTTCTCTTACTTTATCCCCACCTATTGAGAAGGAAAGAAATACAAAATCTATTTACATATGAAATTATGAAAAATGTTTTCATATTAACCATCTTCTGAATAAAATAAAGCAAGAAAAATAAAGGAAAATATTCATCTGTCTGCACTCTTGAGTTTATTAGTTAATTATCTGGAGATGAATAGCATTCTCTCCTTGAATGGTAGATCATAATTGATTATCTTTATGATACTATCATTGCTGTGTCAATTTTTCCTCATGATTTTGCTTCTTTCATTTTGTATCAGTTCATGTAAGTCTTCCAAGATTTTTCTGAAATTATCCCTTTAATCATTTCCTATGGAACAACAATGTTACATCACATTTATCTGCTTTAAGTTATTTTTTTAAGGCAATAGAGTTAAGTGAC
The DNA here is from genome assembly GCF_037893015.1 of Macrotis lagotis. NCBI lineage: Eukaryota > Metazoa > Chordata > Mammalia > Peramelemorphia > Peramelidae > Macrotis > Macrotis lagotis. Next base: position 596,766,067 of record NC_133666.1, on the reverse strand, counting down.
TTGCCCAAGGTCACACAACTAGGTAATTATTAAATGTCTGAGGTCGAATTTGAACTCAGGTCCTCCTGACTCCAGGTCCGGTGCTCTATCCATTGTGACATGTAGCTGCCCCTTACCACAAATTATTCAGACAGTCTCCATGGGATGGATATATTCTTAGTTTCCAATCCTTTTCCACCATAGAAAGATTATATAATAGATAAATGATATTTGTGCCATTTTTCTTTTTCTTTGATCTCTTTGGGATCCACACTTAGTAGTGGTATTACTGGTATGAACACTTTTTTGGCTTTTGGGCATAGTTCCAAATTATTTTCCAGTATGGTTGGACTAGTTCCAGGTCTGTCAATAGTACATTAGTGTACCTGTTTTCCCATATTACATCCAACATTCATCATTTTCCTTTTTTCATCTTAGCCAATCTGATAGGTGAGGTGATACCTCAGACTTGTTTAAATTTGCATTTCTCTAATTATTAGTGACAGTTCATTTTTATATGACTAATAATGGCTTTGATTTTTTTCCCTCTGAAAAATACCTGTTCTTATTTTGATCATTTATCATTTGAAGGATAGTTCATATTCTTAGAAATTTGACTCAGTAATCTATTTCAGAAATGAAACCTTTGTCAGAGAAACTACTACAAACTGCTTCCAAGTTTCCTGCTTTTCATCTAATTTTTGAATACATTAGTCTTCTTTGTATTTTAAATTTTTTTAATTTAAAAAATTAATTTAATGAACTGAAAATTATCAGTTTGACCTCTCATAAACTTTTTCTAGGTTTTTGCAAGTCAAATGGGGTTAAGTGACTTGCCCAAGGCCACACAGCTAGTTAATTATTAAGTGTCTGAGGCCGGATTTGAATTTAGGTAGTCCTGACTCCAGGGCTGGTGTTCTATTCACTGCCGCCTAGGCCCCCCCCCCCATAAACTTCTTTAACTATTATTTGGTAATGAACTCTTCCCCTATTCATAGATACATCTAACATTTATTTCATGCTTACCTAATTTGCTTTTGATATATCTCTTAATGCTTAAACATTTACTCATTTTGAGTTTATCTTGGTATACAATGTGAGATGTTAGTCTAGGGCTAGTTTCTGCCTGCCTACCTTGCTGTTTTTCCTGGCAGTTTTTGTCATGAGTTTTTGTCCCAATAACTGAGATATGAAGGGTTATCAAACTCTACACTAATGTGCTTATTTGCTTCTGTATATTGATTATCAAATCTATTCTATCAAACTTTTTTGATATATGTCTTATGCAATAATAAATTATTTTGATGATTACTGTTTGAGATTTGGTACTGCTAAGCTACCTTCACTTTTTTTTTAAATCACTGATTCCCTTGATATGCTTAACCTTTTATTTTTTCAAAATTTTTTATTTCTTTTTCTAACTATGTAAACTAATTCTCTGGTAGTTTGACTGGTATGGCATTGGATGAATAAAATAATTTAGATAGTGTTGTCATTTTTATTATATTGGTTCAGTCTACCCAAGAGTAATTGATACTTCTCCAGTTATTAAGATCTGCCTTTATTTGTATAAAGAACATTTTTTTTATTGTGTACATATAGTTCCAGTGAGTGTTCTATCAAGTAAAATCCCAAATACTGTTTGTAATTTTTTAAAATGGAATTTCTCTTTCTGTCTCATGCCTGTGGGTTTTTTGGCATTATATAGAAATGATGATGACTTGAATGGGCTTAGTTTATAATCTGCAATTTTGCTGAAGTTGTTAATTATTTCAACTAGTTTTTTAGGTGATTAACTCTTGAGTTTTCATTTGTAAAAAGTTATTAGTTTTATTTTCTCAATGTTTATGCTTATTTTTTAATTCCTTTTTCATTGTCTTATTGTTATAGCTAGCATTTCTTGTATAGCATTAAATAATTATGGAAATCCTTGCTTAACCTCTGATTCTATTAGGTAGACTTCTAGTTTATTACCATTATAGATTATGTTTGCTCTTTGTTTTAGATAGCTACTATTTGTCATTTTTAAGAAAGGCTCTATTCTTATGGTGTTTTTAATAAGAATGACTGTTTGTTTTGTCTAAAGCATTTTCTGCATATATTGATATAATAATATTATATCTGTTGCTTTTGTTACTGATATAATCAATTATTCATATAGCTTTCCTAATATTGATATAATTATTATTATAATTGATTAATATTACTGAATCCTAATATACATCCAACTTGATTGTAATGTTATTGGTTTGAGGAATATATTGGTCTAATCTCTTTCCTATATTTTATTTAAAATTTGTGCAGCACTATTCATTAGGGAAATTTAGTCTTTAGTTTTCTTTCTGTTATTGCTTTTCTTGATTTAGATATCAAAGCCATACTTGTTTCACAGAGAGTACTTGATAAGACTTCTTCATTTTTTCAAAGTTCATATAAAAAGGAATTGTTCTTTAAATGTTTAGTAGCATTTGCACATATATCCATCTAAAATTAATTGTTAATATATATCTGGAATATAATTCTTAGAGCATTCCATTTCTCTTGAATTTCTTTCCTTTATTTTTCTTTTTGAAGTGTTAGGTCATGTTGGTTTTTTTATCCTTTCTCTGAATGGTGAAACTCCACAGAGATAGATTTTAAGCACAATGTAAGGAATCTTTCCCAAAAGCTTGAGCCAATTCACAAGTTTCCCTAGTGAGGTAAGGATCTTTTATAACTTGGGACATTCAAGAAGACTCTAGATTATCACCTTTTGAGGATTTTTTTTTAACAAAAACAGACATAGGTCAAAGTACTGAAAAGGATGATCTGTCTTATGAGACAGTTAAATGATACAGTGGATAAAATAATGGCCTGGAGTCAGGAGTTCAAATGTGACCTGGGTCACTTAGTAGTTGTGTGATCCAGTGCAAGACACTTAACTTCTGTTTGTTGCCATTTACCCAACTATAAAATATGAATAAGAATAGCACCTCCCTCCCCTTGTCAGAATAAAAAGAGATCATATTTGCAAAAAGTATTTAGCATACTACTGGATACACTGAAGACACTAAATAAATCAATATGCCCTTCACCAATGAATTCATTTCATACCTTGAGATTATTATTCTAATTTTATTTCTAATCATTATCAATGCCAGCAAACACTTATTAAGTACCTGCTCTGAACCAGACACTCTGAGAAATACTGAGATACAAAGAAAGGTGGAAAAAAAACTTTCAGAGATTCACATTCTAATGGGAAGACAATATGCAAATAGTATGGACATTCAAGATATTCCACATAAATAATGCCTTCTGAAAGAAGGCACTAGAACTCTGCTATCCCTTTCCTTTGTTCATTGAGAGAGTAAACCTAGGTGATTTGGGGCATAAAAACATTCTTCCCTTCTCCAATCAGAGGAGCAGTTGCAGGAATCCATAATCCTAACCACTCTGAAGAGATGGGCAAGCAAGAAGGTAAGGATTTAGAACTTTTGCAACATAATTCTCAAAGTCTGCAGATCCCTGGTTTCAAAGTTTAGTGTTGAGTGATATGATTTCAGGAGTATGGGATTTTGAATCAGAAGACGAGGTTAAAATTCTATCTATATCTGCTAGCTATTTAATGTTGGGACAATCCCATCTCCATTTTTACCCTTTAAGTTCTTCATCTTCAAAATGAAAGTCATAATATTTGAATTATAAGCCTTAATGTTCTCAAAGAAAGTATCTTGTAAATATTTCCCCCCTTTGTTTTAAAAGAAAATTCATTTTTAATAACCATCAATGTCTAAGTGGCTCAGCAGACAGAGAACAGGACCAAGAAAGATTATTCTTCCTAAATTAGAATCTGGTCTCAGACACTTTATGTCTGTGATCTGGGGCAAGTCACTTAATTCTGCCTCAGTTACTGCATCTGTAAAATGAACTGGAGAAGGAAGTAGCAAGCCAGTTCAGTATCTTTTTTTAAAAAAAATCCAAGTGGAGTCATGATACAGCAACAACAACAAAAAAACAACTGAACATCAACAAAAACAAATGTTCACATGGATATGCAATACAAAGGAGAAAATCTTACCCAAGTCGCTATCTAGGCTTCAACATTGGAGACCTCAAAAAAATTAACAAATAACAAACTGGAAAAGAAAACATTTTTGCTTTGAATTTTCCATAATTGGTCTTGGAAGTTCAATTACCTTTGGCTCTGTTGCTCTTTCCTTCTTTCTTTTTTTTTTGTATAATTGTAGCAAGTTCAGGTTCTATTAAAAGTATTACATAATATTGTTCTTTCCATATTCCATTGCATGCTTTATATTTATTACTTTTATGACACATTTCCTTAATTTAATATATCATAATTTGTGCAGCTGGTAGAGAGGATAGTGAGCTTGCTGGGGAGTCAGTAAGACTGAATTTCCAATCTTGCCTTTGACATAAACTAGCTATATGACTTTGGACTTAATAACTTATACATAACCTCTCATTGTCTTAGGATGCTATCTAACAATATAAATAAAATTTTTTAATATTTCCACTACTATAATAGTCTAGTACCTTCAATATTTGAATAACCTAATAAATAATAACAATCTTTAATAATATAAATTGCAATGCAATAGTTGATCTGCATTAGAAGAGGTAACTTCTTCACTGAAAGTTCCCTGTACTAATGAAACCAAAGCCCTGGTCTCTCTTCTTCCCACCCTAAACATGCAGTTATTTAAGATATTTCCTTCTTCTGCTGTTATTTCAGGGATAGAAGACTTATGTACATCTTATGATTAAGACAAAAGTGTGTTGTTATTAATAAATTTGTCTCAGTAACATCACTATCCTTAAATGCCTTAAACAAACATTTGCTAACCATGCATACTTATTCAAGGGTCTCAGGATGCTGACTAGTCCCAAGCTACAGGGCATTGAAATTCTAAATTAGGAAAACAAGTTACAACCCATTTCCCTACATAGACATGAGACAATTATGGAATGGAATAGCCAGCTGTCCTGGAATAAGATGAACTTGGGAAAAATAAACACTTAAATTATTGAAGTAGTTAGTATATGAAGCAGTGAGGCTGAGCCTAGAGGGAAAGTGAAGGCAATAACAGATCTAAGAGGGTGGAGGTAATTAACTGAATTCTGAATCTCCTCTTAGGGGATAAATTTATTCCTCTTAATATTGTCTTATAATTAGATCTATCATTATTTATACTTTGTTAACAAAACTGAAGATCCCCTAAGGACTGGCAGGGATGACTGATGTTCTTTTGAAGGCTAATGGTATTACTGTGACTTTGATAGAGCATCTAGACTAACTTTTCTACCCTTCAAAGAACAAAATTTCTTTCCTCAAATTCCTTTAGATTAAAAGTATTAAGAGCTGAGATCAAGTGAAGTAGCAGCATATATCAAATGAGTGTTAGATTTGCACTCAGTACCTGTATTGAAATCTTTCATGACCTTGGACAAGTTCCCTAGCTTCTTATTTTTCTCAAATAATGAGATTGGACTAGTTGACTTCCAAATTGCCATCTAGCTTTAAATCTAAGATCTATTCCCATTCCCTCTTCTCCTAAATGAGCAGTCTTAGACTCAGGGAGGGTGAAGTCACTTGCAAAATACCATGGTCACACAGGTTATAAATAGCAGAACTTGAATTCACACCCCAAGCCCTCTGTTTCTGAATGCCTCAATGTTGCTTCAGAAAGATGTCCTTTAACCAAGTGCTGCCACAAGATTCAAATATATGACCCTTGATTTACTAACCTCTTTTTGTTCGTCTAAAGGTCTCATTACACTCCAAGGATTAAAATTTTATGGTTGGATGATGCCATGGATTTTATTGTTCTGAATTTCATATAAAACGTGTTTAGTTCATTGAAATTACTCTGAGATCTGTCAGTTTACTAATTGCTGTGTAGCATAGTGAATAACGATGGAATTGGAAGTCAGAAAAACTAGATTCTTAGTCCATCTCAGATATATGTGTGTGTGTGTGTGTGTGTGTGTGTATATATATATATATATATATATATATATATATATATATATATTAGTTTTGTATCCATAAATAAATGAATTACCACTTCTAATTCTCATTATCACTAACTTCACTGGTTTGTTAAAACTTTAAAGCATCCTATAAATACTGTGAGAAAACTCAGTGAAATGAGAGTTAGAGGAGCTGAAGTAATTCTGGGTCTGCCACTAATGAGCTTTGTGACCTTTTTGTTCTTCTCGACCTCAGTTTCCTTCTCTGTAAAATAAAATGGAGTTGGAATGGATGGTGTCCTCAGTTTCCAAATCTTATATCCTATGATTCTGAATACTGAAGAGGGTTCTCTTTTGAGATGCTCCTTACCATTTAAAATTAGTATTCCATTTATCTGGGAACAGGTTTACTGGTAGGTCAGGACAAATGCCTAGTAGTTTTGAGCTGAAATTATGTCACTCTGGAATTCTCTCTAAAAAACAGAATAAAAAATTCATAGCTTGTCGTTTACTCAGAAATAAAGCAGAAAGTAAATGAAGACATATATGCCAGACAAGTATTTAGCAAATGACAGAAAGTTCTTTTCTACAGGTCCATCCTATAATATTTGTTACTGGTTGATTGTTATTCTTCCCATTCTATAGTAAGTAAAAAAAAAATAACCAGAAGATAATGATGTTTCCTTAAACTTTTTCCCATCTAGCTTGTTCTTTCTCTCTTCTTTTAAAATGTTAAAATATTCTTTAAAATATTCTGTCATCTTAGATCCTACTTTTCTCTCTAGTTAATAATGCACTTTACATTATATAAGATAATGCTAATGGCCCAGCCTCACTAATAGATGATGAGGTTTATACAATATTGCCTCCATTGTTTGATACTGCCTATCAGAGTGAAAGTTTGTGTGTGTGTGTGTGTGTGTGTGTGTGTGTGTGTGTGTGTTGGGGAGGGTGAGGTGAAGGGCAAGTTGGAGTTATAGTTATAACTCCAGTCATTCAAAAGAATCCCTTTTGCACACATTGTTTTGTGGTTGTTCTTTCTACTCACCCTACTATAAGTCATTATATTTGCCTCTTTTCCAGCTCTGCTATTTAGTCTTGCGTCATTTCACAAGAATTTTTCCACTATTCTATTTTCTCTCTATTTATCATAATCATTATTTCTTACAGCACAGTAACATTTCAAGCATTAATTTAATACAATTTGTTTATCTCTTGCCTAACAATGAACATCTACTTTGTTTCCAGTTTTTCTAGCAGAGAAAGTAGCACTTTAACAATCTGTTCTCAACTTCAAGTCTAATTTCCATGATCCCTACCTTTCAATATGATGATAAACTCAACTGTTCCATGATAATCCAACTTTTCAAAAACCGCTTAAATTCTGATAGTATCATAATGAAGAGATCTGAGTTCAAATTCTGTATCAGGTACTTACTGAATCCAAGAAAATCACTCAAACCTTCTCAGATTCATTTCCCTGTTCTGTAAAATGAGGTATTATTAGCACCTACCTATGAGTTCTATACAAAAGTGTTAGTGACTTTGTGCAAAACATATACCTCTACAATGAAGCCTCTGAATCAAAATATATATGGACGTTTTAGGAATTTTATTTGAATAATTTCAAATTACTTTCCATGAAGTGATGTATCAATTTCCATATCCAGCAATAAAGAATAAATGAATCTTTCTACAAAGTAGGCTATTCCTGATTTTTTATATTAATGCCAAATTACTGAACATTGTGGTGAGATCTCTGTGCTGTTTTGATTTTAAATTCTCTTGTTAGTGTTTTGGAACATTTTTCTTGTTCAGTTTTGGAATTTCTATTTGTCTTCAAATTTTCAAACATATCTGTCTTCATTGTTTAAAGAGCCAATAAGGGCTGACAGGTGGCGCAGGGAAAGAGCACTGGCCCTGGAGTCAGGAGTACCTGAGTTCAAATGTGACCTCAGACACTTAATAATTTCCTAGCTGGCCTTGGACATTGCCTTGTAAAATAAATAAATAAATAAAGAGCAAAAAAGTTATTTTGTTCCTATAAATGTCAAGACCTCTTAGCACATTGCCATTGTGTAGCTAATTGTATCAAGTTGGATATTTCAGGGCTTTAATATGTTCTATTCTAGATACTGTGGGCTTTTTCTTAGGACTTTTTCTAGCTTCTATTATATAAATTCTTCCAAAGCAAATGACAAAATAATTTGTGGTACAAGGAGAGGATTATTTTCTTGGACTCATGGATTCTTGTTTATAGTCTTAATTTTGATTCTATCAACGATGCCTCAAGAAATTCTTTTAACTTCTTTAAAACTCGGATTTCTTACCTGTTAAAGGAGGGAGTTGAGTGAGAACATCTCTAAGATCCTGATTAGAACTCTGATTATATTACTCATAATCAAATCTTGGGCCTAAGGATAAAAATTATGTCTATCCTTAGAAAAAGTCTGTAGGAGTGGAAAGAACTCTCAAAATGCAATCAGAACATTTTATTTCGAGCCTCAGCTCTACAATTTACTAGCTATGTTATTTATGTCACTTAATGTCTGAATTTCAGTTTCTTCATAGATAAAATGAGGATAATGATATGCATCTTACTCAGCCAAGGTAATCAGTTTGTCTTAGACAGAATGACAGGGCATTTATTAATGACTTTCTATAGTGTAGTTCCGATGCTAAATTCTAGGTATTCAAATGTAAACAAAAAGTAAACAATCATTATCCTTAAGGGTAAGGCCTTCCTAAAGGGGGACAATACATATAAAGGAGATACAAAGGGGACAGGTACCAGGGTAGCTAGGTAGCACAGTGATAGAGTGGCAGGTTTGGAGTCAGGAAGACTCTTCATGTGTTCAAATGTAGCCTTAGATGCTAACCATTGTCAGAAGGATGCACCAAGAATAATGATTCTTCATCCAATGGGATGGAGTGTTGATGGATGGTGGCTCTCTTAATTCTAGTGTCTTCCCACCATTGATTATTTCAAATTTGTAGTTTTGTATATAATTTACATGTTGTCTCCCCATGAGACTGTGAACTCCATGTCTGACACATTTTTTATTGTTAACTGGTGGGGAGATTATTCCCTACTTAGTCAAGGTAGTTTACAATTTTCCCTATGCTTCATAAATCTGTGGGGAACTTTTATCTTTGGTAGTATCTAACTATAGGTTGGGGCATTAAACAAAGTGGAATTGCTATTGTTCAAGCTATGACTTAGATAATAAGTATCACATCAGTATTTATTAAACATCTACCATCTGTCCAATTATGTTTTAAGAAATATAAGTTTGTTTAATATAGTAGAAAGAAGTGTTTAACCTTGGTTAAGCAGAGACTTAGGTTTGAATCCTGATCTTGAGATTTAAAAACTGTGTGATCTTGGACAAATTATTTAATCTCTCTGGGCCTTAATTTCCTTATTTGTAAAATGGAGAGGAAAACATTTCTAAGTCTTCTCTCATAAGATTGTTATGATTAAGGTGCTTCATGAACCCTCAAGTGTCACACATATGAATTGTTATTATGCCACAAGAATAGAATTAGGATCAAGTGATTAATAAACAAAAGGGGAAATGTAAGTATTTTGAATCAAGTGGCAATGGTTGGCTGTGTCTTGGCAACAGGGAAGGGGCAGAGTCCTAGGAGGAGGTCAAGCATGGTTAGCATTTCAAGATGCAGCATGGCATAGTGGAAAGAACCCTTCTCTAGAAGTCTGGGGAACTGAGTTCTTTTCCTGGTTTTGCCATTAAGTTGCTGTGTGACTCTGAGCAAGTCACTTTACTTCTGAAAGTCTGAGTTTTTTTCATCTGTAAAATAAGAGATAATATTACTTTCATTGACTAACTCACAAGATCATTGCTCAAGGAAGTGATTTCTGAAATTTAAAGAACCATGAAAATATTATCTCTTATTATTTCTAGAAAACCAAGCAGGAGTGAATAGACAGTAAACTATGGTAGTAAGCATATTAGCCAGAAGTAGGCAGCTAGATGACACCATAGATAGAACATCAGACATGAAGTCAGGAAGACTCAAGTTTCAATCCTGCTTCAGATATTTACCATGTATGTGACTCTGGGCAAGTCACAGCCTCCTTTTGTCTTAGTTTCTTCATCTGTTAAATGGGGAATGCTAATAATAGCACCTACATGCCATGAGGATTAAATGAGATAATATTTTTAAAGTGCTTGGCATAGACTCTAGCACACAGAAAGTATGGAACTTCAAACAATTATTATCAACACCTTGAGATTGGATTTTTGCATCTAATGATCCAAACTATGGAGGAAGCAAGAAAGATTGAAGATAAGATGAAAAACACAAAAGGGAAACTCTATTTAAGTTTCTGTCACTTGCTTCCTATGATAGATGGGCAAACCATCTAACCTTTCCAAACCTGAGTTTCTTTATTTGTCAATTGAAGTTAAAAATACCTGTAATATTTTCTTTATAAAAATATTGAGTCCCTAATCCAATGATGTATATGTAAAATATTTTAAAATTTAAAAGACTAAATATATGTCTTACTATTATTATTATTATTATTATTAGTAGTAGTAGTAGTAGTAGTAGTAGTAGTAGTATCACATCAACACTACCAACATCACATCCTCTATAGTATTACTACTGTTATTATGGTTAAAGTGCTTGAAAGATAAAAAGAGAGAATCTTTATAACTTTTATTACTATATATGGGACTGTAAGAGAAAAGTCTGCTGGTAAATGTTTAACTAGAATTCCAGAAAATACCCATATACATGCATATATATATATATATATATATATATATATATATATACATATATATGTTTACAGATAGATGTATGTGCATATATATATGTATGTATATATATACATATATATGTGTGTGTGTATATATATATGTATATATATATATATATATATATATATATATATATATATATATATACTTAAGCACACAGATGTACTCATAACTCACTTTTAAGTTTAGCCTGGGTTATTAACATTTTATCCATTACTTTATGGCAAGAAAAGTCAACAAAATCATAAATCAGTCCCTAGTGTGCTAATTTTGGAGATATAAGTACTCACATAAAAAATTTAACAATTAACCGTCACAAATTGGTGAGGGTGGACTCCAGAGCATGCCTACTCTGCAAACATGTTTCCAACTGTAGTTTACAAGTTGTGCCCTTGGCTACTTTGGGCCCTATAAAGTATTGTATAATATAATATTCAAATACAGAAATTTTAGGTTTTGAAAAAAATGAGTTACATATGAATGAGCTATTCATGACTTCAGTGTAATAATATTGAATACCACTGATCCAAAACTAAGTATTGGCCTGAGACTAATCATTTGGAAATATCATAGTGGAATACTAAAAATAATTTTGAAGAGAGATTAAATTAAATTTCTTCAGACTCCCATCCTGAGACTGAGCTAGTTTTATTTTCATACTTATATTAAAAGGTTTCTTAGCATTGGATCCTGAATTAAATCTTTTGACGGAATTCATTCTCTTCCCTCCCCCCCCTTAAAGTAGATTTTATTTAAAACATCTGATTGGGTCATGTTTACTCCTCTATTTCAGATAGTGGCTCAGGCGGTCTTGTTCATGTGCATGAATACAGCAGGAATCTTCATTAGCTACCTGTCAGACAGAGCTCAACGTCAAGCTTTCCTGGAAACTCGAAGATGTGTGGAAGCAAGGTTGAGATTAGAAACGGAGAACCAGAGACAGGTACCAAATAGAAATATATGTATATAAATGACTGTATTGTATTTATCTCCATTCTATGATGTTTTCCCAGTGGCTTCTTTTTATTACAAGATTCTCCCCATCCCCACTCCTAATCCCAACTCTTCAAATGGAATGTAAACTCCTTAAATTTAGGGCTAAAATACATGTTTGTTGGATGAACAAAGAACTGAATATGATCCCAGATTTTTAAATAGAGTCATTGTTAATTAATTTTAGCTGACAAATACTTTATTTTTTTCTTGCCTTTCATGCTATACTGAAAGTTCAGATTATTGAGTAATGGAATATTAGGACTGGAAGTAACCTTAGAGCATGGAATGTTATGGATGGAAGGAGACTTAGGACAAGGAATGTTTGATATGTAAAGAAGATTCAGAAAGGTGAAGGAATTTGCCAAATGGAATAAAGTTAGAGCAAAACTGGGATTAGAATCCAAGTCTTTCACTTTATAGATCAATGTTCATTCTACTGAAATGCTTCTGTGTTTGTAAATGATGAAACAACCTTGTATTTTGGTGAAAAAAGTTATGGTCTCTCATTGTGTTAAAAATGCAAGTTAGATGTATTCCTGATCTCCTGACTTACTTTCTAAGGGATTATAAACCAGCTACTGCCCCCCAATTTTATGTCAATGTTGCTCTAATGTGGAAGTTGAGGGCTGCGAAAGGTCAGTGAACACTTGGTTGCACATTTGGTCCCTAAGAGTATATTTTGACATTCAAAGGAGATGATTTTCCATCCTTGATTGGAGAAATATTGCTTTATGAGTGATAGAAAAAATATTGGATTCATTGCAGTTCAGTGGCTGACTAAACGGTATCTCTGTTGCATAAACCCAAATCTTTCGCTCAAAGCCTGGCTTATCTCTCCAGGAGTTTTTTACTTGACAATGTTTCTTTTCTTTAGAAAGTAGGATTATAAAATAATATGACTGGTTTTGCAAATCAAAAACAAAAGCAAAAGCAAGAAAACCCCCACCGAAGTGTAACCACACAAAAAGATATCTTTCCCTTTATAATGTTGCCATCTAATAGTATTTCTGAAGCTCCTGTTTTGTGATTACATTCATAGTTAGTGTATGAGACCAAATGAAAAAGTAGATATTATTTTATATTTCAATAGCACTAATCCTTCTTTTTTATTGGAAACACAAACATTAGTTCATTTATTATATACATTGGGCAATTTGACTATTTTTAAAATTCAAATTCATTCCCACATGATAGTCACTGGTTGGGAAGGCAATTTCCAAAGGAGAGCCACCAAAAGCTTTTGAGCAATGGAAATAAAATTGGAATAAGAATATTAAAGGGAAGGTGAATGAAGGTCAACACTAGGCAATCAAAGTCAGGTATATCTTTATTCAAATTGGCTTTAGATACTCACTAACTGTATTATGCTAAGGCAAGTCACTTAACTTCTGACCTCCTTGGTTTCCTTATCTATAAAATGCAGAAAATAACATTTGCCTCCCAGAGTTGTTGTGAGGATAAAATGAGATTTTAATTATGACGCACTTGGCAAATCTCAAAATATTATTTTTAATGTTAAATTATTATTGTTAATACTTTCATTGTTATTGTTATTATTCATTTCAATGTTCAAAAATCATAGTTATTTAATTTTAAATTTGGAAGAAGCTTTAGAGATCTTTCAGTTTAATCCTTTTATAAAACCGATGCCCAAAGAGTAGATGAAATGGCATCAAATCTGTGAGATTATAATCACTTCTCCTATATTTAGTTCTGTGGTTTATCTGTGAATATTTCAGCACCTCAAAGATATATTGTTTCACTTGTATGATTGCTTCTTCCATACATGTTGATGCATAGCATTTTGAATTATGGAAAGGGGACTGTCTTTAAAATCAAAGGAGTAGAGTTCAAATTCCACCTTTAATGCTGACTACCTCTATCACATTTTTCAAGTCTCTTAACCTTCTGGATCTCAGTTTCTTCATTAGCAAAAATGAGAAAATTGAAACTCTATGATCCTATGGTTTTCTTTAGGTGTCAAAAGCTATGTATGTATGTGTATACATATCTATCTATCCATCTATTTATGGATATGGATATGTCCAGTATTATGATGATTAACTTTCTCTTTTCCTCAAATGAGATGGCAAACAAAATTTATCAAGTCATCTAATCAGTACTTTAAAGATTGATATGGGATCTGTGAAAACTTGAACTTTGCTTGGAAAGTCTTTTTCAATCCATGATGGCTTCCATGTTGATGAAGAAAATTTAAGTAATGTTATCTATGACATTTTTTTAAGTTTACATCTTTCATTTTATCAGTACATGGAATTACCATTAACAAAATGTCTAATAATGCAGGTCAGCAAATCACTTAAAATTTACAATTCATAGAATCCCTTGGAACAATGAAGGTTTACAGACTTGTTCATGATCATTAACTTATACGTGTTAGAGCCAAAATTTAAATGTGATTCAAAGTTTTATTTTGACTCTCCACTATACTAAACAGTTAATTTCAGATTCCAACTTCTGTTAAATTTTATCTTGCATTTTTAAAGTTCAGTATATTAACTTTCCATTGGATGATACTTTGTCTACCAGTTTCTCTTCATTTCCCACTCCTCTGAACTTCTCTATAGAGCCCATTAAAAACATCATAATCCTGTAAGATCAAATCAACCTTTCTAAATCAATTAGAGAATGCAGATTAAAAGAACTCTAAGATACCACCTCATACTTATCAGGTTGGCTAAATGATAAAAAAAAGGAAAATGACAAATGTTGGCAGGGATATGAGAAAATTGGGTCATTAATGCACTGTTAGTAGAGTTGTGAAGAGAGACAATCATTTTAGAGAGTAATTTGAAACTATGCCCAAAGAGCTATGAAATCATGTGTTTCATTAGACCCAGTAATACAATTATTAGGTCTGTATTACAAAGAGATCCCCCAGAAAGGAAAAGGATATTTACGGAACAAAAAAAATTTATAACAATTCTTTTTGTTGTGGCAAAGTATTGGAAAGTAAAGGGATGCTAATCAATTGGGAATGATTAAACAAGTTGTAATATATGATTATGATAGAATCATTGCTGTTAGATTGTTTTTGGCTCTATGTGACCCTACTTTGGAATGTTCTTGCCAATGACCCTAAGTTTTGCCATGTCCTTATTGGATTTATATACAGATGAGTAACTGAGGCAAACAGGGCTAACTGCCTTGTCTAGGGTCACACAGCTATTATGAGGCTGACTTTGAACTCATGGAAATGAATCTTACAAATTCTAAGTCAAGTTCTCTATCTACTGTACCATCTAGCTGCCTTTTATGGAATTCTATTCTGTTACAAGAAATGATGAAAAGAATGCTTTCAGAAAATCTTAGAAAGACTTAGATGAATTAATTCAAAAGTGAAGTAAGTAGAGCCAGGAGGAAGACTGTACAAAGTACCAGCAATATTTTATAATGATTAACTGAATAATTTATCTATTGTCAGTAATACAATTATCAAAGACCAGTTCCCCACCGACTCTGTGGTTCTGTGATTGGGAGATTCCATGCTTCTAGGTTTTTAGCCTTTGGAGCTGAAGGTCCTTATTTTCCCCCCACCCTTCACACCTCCCCAACTGTTCCAATAACCCAGGCTGCCATTCACATAATCTATACCTTCTTTCCACTTCAGTCATAGTGGTGAGTGGTTTGTCTTGATCTAAGAAAATTACAAAGTTCTTGAGATGACCTCCAGAAAAAGAATGATGGAGACTGAAAGCAGATTGAAGCATGAATTTTTATTTATTGTTTTTATTTTTATGGGCTTTTTTGGTCTGTGTGTTTTTCACAGCAAGACCAATATAGAAATATGTTTTTCATAACTGTACATGATCAGTTTGCTTGTCTTCATAATAAGGAAGGAAGGAAAGGAAGGAAGAAGAGAATTTCAAACACAAAATTTTAAAAAATGAATGTTAAAAATTGTTTTTTCATGTAATTGGAAAAAATAATTTAGAAAAAAATTAAATATGCCTTACTATTTCCACTTCAATAGTGGACTAGATTGGTGGACTCTGCTCTGGGGCCTTCTCTGAATAGAGAATGGAGTGGAGAATACATGTCAAAACCTCTATTTAATGAAGACACCCCTCCCAAGGGTAGCTATCTCTCCATTTTTTCACTTCACTGTATTCCTTTGCTGCTCTATCTCCATTACTCACAATTCCTGGCAAATAGTAGGTGCAAATAGTATGTTTCTTAACTGACTGATGGTATAGATTGAAATCCATTCATACCTTTTTATAATAGGATATTCATGATAATATGTTTCCATAAATTTTTCATAAAGGATCCATACAGCATGTTGTAGATGGAAACTTTTAATACTTACTGGATAATGTTTCAGTTCAAGATAGTTTCTTGAACAGAGACAGGCAGGCCATCTCCCACATACCTAATAAGAGCAAAAATCTAAATAATAACATCACAAAAAAGTATATAAAAATAAATTCAATAAGAAATCACAATTAGTGAAATCATCTACCTGATACTACCCCAAAACTAAATCTTAAGTCTGTAAACAGTATGAAAGGGAATTCATCACAAAAGCTAATATCAACACAGGCAAACAAGAAAAGTGTCTCAAGAATCTAGAGTCAGAAAGAATGAAACCAGAAATCCCACAGAAAAGTGACAGAGTATTCAGATACTTAAAGCACTCACCTCAAAAACCACCATCAGATGTAGTGAACAATATGGGGACAGTCATACTCAGATTAGTTCATTTAAAATAGTATTGTATTACCATGAGGATTAAGTCTTTGATGTAATAGAGAGCTTTTAGATATTCCTGATGAAAAGACCACAATTAAGTAGGACCTTTGAAATGCAAGCAGAAAAAGTGAAAAGAAACCAAAAAGGAAAATTAATTTGAACAACTGGAAGGGAATAAATGATGAAATTTTTAATAGATGGAAGAAGAAACTAGTGTCCCTTCAGAACATCACTGTCTTCAAAGAATTGATGGTGTTAAGATAAATGGAGAAGAGTGGGGAAAGGGGATTGATTCTGTTTTAAAGGTTTTAAGAGGGTAAATAAAAGGGAGAGTAAAAGGAACATATTATGCTTTTTAGTTTTATGGAGTCCCTTGGGACACTGAAAGATTATAGATGTGCTTAGATAGATAGTATATATTACAAAACTGATAAATGAATACTATAGTATAGAAAGGAAGATGAAAAAATGGATATTACTATTTCTCATAATTGAGGAGTGAGAGAGGAGTATACAAACCTGGAGGAAGTGGACAGAAGAATCTGTTTCACATGAATTTCACTCATTTCAATCAATCAGTATTTATTAGGTATCTACTATGTTTCAGGTACCATGTTAAGAACTGGAGATACAGAGCCAAAAAAAAAATCTCAGTACCTTCCCTCAAAGAGCACACAATCTAATGGAGTAGAGTGCTTGCATATATATATATATAATATATATATATATATATATATATTATATATATATATACAAGATAAGTAGGAAATAATTAAGAGAGAGAGAGAAGGTATTAGAATTCAGAGGGGTTGAGAAAACCCAGAGGGGTTAAAGAAAACCAGAGAGGTCCATAGACAGAGATGAGAAGGGAAAACTTTCTAGGAATAAAGGAAAGCTAGAGAAAATGCTTGGAGCTTAGAGATGGAGTGTGATTTTTTTGTGCAATAGCAACAAGAAGGTCATTGTTGCTGAACTGAAGTGTACTTGTTAGGGGGCATAAATATAAGAAGACTGGAAATACAGGAGGGCAAGAGGTTGTGAAGGGTTCTGAACACTGAAAAGGATTTTGTATTTTTATTCGGGAGTCACTAGTGTTTTTTGAGTAGTGAGATAATGTAATCAGACCTAAGCTTTAGAAAAATCCCTATAGTGGCCAAATGAAGAATAGATTGAAATGGGGAGAAACTTGAGACAGCAGACATATAAGCATGCTATTGTAATGGTTGAGGACTTGTACCAGAGTAGCAAGGTGACAGAAGAAAAGGGGGCATGCTCAAGAGATGCAACTTGATAATATCAACAGTCCTTTGCAGCAGCTTGGATATGGGGAGATGAGAGATAGTGATGAGTCCTGGATGACACATAGGTTGTGAGCCTGAGGGACTGGAACATCTCTTCTGCAGAAATGGGAAAGGTAGAAAGTGGGGAGGGTTTAGGGGAAGAGATAATGTACATATGAGTTTAAGAGATCTACTGGAGATCCACTTTGAGATATCTTAAAGATAGATGGAGTTATGAAATCAGAAGTCAAAATAAAACTTGAGTCTGCATAGATACATTGAAAATCATCAGCATAGAGATTAAATCTATGGGAGCTGATACGATCATCATGTAAAAGTAATATAAAAGAAGAGAAAATGTTCCAGAAGACACCACTGTGGGATACCTATAGTTAGAAAACATGGTCTGGATAAGGATCTAGCAAAGGAGACAGAAGAAATAGGAAGAGGTAAAGAGAGAATGATGTTTCAAAAACCTAGAGAAAAGATAATATCAAGAAAAAGAAGGTTATCGATCCTGTCAAACATTGGAAAGTAGAACATAATGAGGATTGAGAAAATGCCATTGGATTTGGTGACTAGGAGATCATAGAGCAGGTCATAGAGAATTAAGAAGAAAGTGAAAGGAGAAATAGTGGAGGCACCTATTGTAGAAATCCTATTAATAGGATTTAGCCTTAAAAAACAGAATAGGTGTATGGTAATAAATATCCAGAACAGATGGATCAAATAATGTTTTTTTTTAAGGGGGGGAACATCAGCATGTTTGTAGATAGTAGGAAATGAGTCAGTAAACAGGAAAAGAAGATATGCGTTAGAGTGAAGATGACAGAGGGGACAAGCTTCTGGATGAGATGAGAAGGAATGGGATTCCTCAAGTAGATAGTGGGGGCTAACCTTGGAAAAGAATATAGCTACCTCATCACATGAGATGGGGCAAAGGAAGTGGATATTTTCTTTTTTCTTTTTTTTTTAGTTTTTTTTTTTTGCAAGGCAAACGGGGTTAAGTGGCTTGCCCAAGGCCACACAGCTAGGAAATTATTAAGTCTCTGAGACCGGATTTGAACCCAGGTACTCCTGACTCCAGGGCCAGTGCTTTATCCACTGTGCCACCTAGCCACCCCTGAAGTGAATATTTTCTACCAACTGTTTATATTATTGCTCTTCAATCATTTCAGTTATGTCTGTCTCTTGATAATCCCATTTGGGATTTTCTTGGTAAAGATAATAGAGTGGTTTGCTATTTCCTTCTCTAGCTCATTTTACATTGCTACTACTAGTCGTCCTTCAATATTAACACACCAGTGACTGGTAGTGTGACTCTCATAGTTATGTTTATTATAGTAAGGGGTATGCTTTACAAGGCATTCTTCTCATTTGCCTTTACCAGAATCAATCCTCTATGGTCTGATTAGTAGGAATCAGGACTATTGGAGATAGTCTAGCTGGTGTGGGAGTCTCTTGATCTTGAATTGGTTTCTCTTTCTTCTGTATCAGCACACCATGGGGCACCATTATTCAGGGCAAGCACCAGCATATGCCATCTGGCTACAGAATGCAACAATCCGATATATCCTAACTTGTCTCTAGATGGATTAATCAACATTTTGGCCTTTCCTCTCAGACTTTTCTTGTCTTCTCATGCTCCTATATCAGTAAGGCACCCTGGTGCACCATCAGCATAGGGAAAGCACCAGTACATGACATCTGGTGACAGAATTCAATAACTCAACATATCCTAATCTTCTTCTTGATGAACTAATCATCAGTAAAGAATTTCTTCTCTGATCTTCTATTTTGAGTTACTTATCAATATGATATCATTGACAATAACTTTAACTCTAGAACTGTATCAGCTTATCATTCATGGGGCTATACACTCCATAGAGCTCAAGTTTACCAGATTTTTCTGAATCTCAATGCTTTCAAAGGTGTGGGCACTTCTCTTGGGGCAAGTCAATTTCAAGTGACAGTGCCCTTCTCAAAGAAAAAAAATTCTTTCACAGGGCTCCTGCATCAGTTCCATTACTACATTGGATCCCAGTGGAGTCTGTCTCTGCCACTACAGATTCTGGGATTTGAACCCAACTCCCTTTTGTTTGGCTGAGGGAAATGGAGGCCATCACCAGTTCCTTCAGAATTGTGCTCGTCTATACATCAGGAACTACAAACCCTGAAACAAACAGGGTTAAATGTGACTTTCCCAGGAAGTCATAAAACTAGTGCCTGAGGTCAGATTTGAACTGAGGAAGAGGAGTCTGCCTGTCCACAGAGCCAGTCTCTAATTCATTGCACCATCAGCTGCCCTTAGGGATATCCACTTATAAACAGATTCAAAATAATTCTTTTCTAAGAGTTACTTAGTACTGATTGACTAAAAAACATTATCAATTCCCAATTTACTAAAAACATTCTTAGTTCTCATGGAGAAGGGGAACAAAACAATCAGATTGCCAATTACATTAACACATGATAGCCATATTCAAAAATAGTTATATTTCTGATTCACCTATTTCTCAACACTTATGAGGGACTATGTTATGTATGCTCTGAGAAAGTGATAACTGACTCAAAATCAGAATAAAACATACCTCTTCAAATATGGTTACTATCTGGGTTTGTTTTTCTTGACTATGCTTGTGATATTTTAAAACTTTTTTGACTGCTATTTGTTACATTATTTTACTGGCATTTTTCCTTGACTATTCTTATTTGTGACTTTCTTGAAACTTCAGTGAGGGAAGGAGCTGAAGTTAAGGACATGTTCAAAATATTGATGCCCCTCCAAAAAAAGAAAAAAGTGATGGCCATTATAACTTTAAAAAAATATGTTCAGGAGAAAAGAGAAGGAAATTTAGAAGGGAAAAAAAAACAAATAGGACAACTTTGAATAGGTTTTTTGTCCTTCATTTTCGAAGACCACATCTTCAGGGAGGTGATGCCATGTCAAACATGTGAACTGGATTTTGAGTGAGGGTACACTGTGCTAAGTCACCAGTCTCACTTTCTTCTCCCATGTCATTTGGCTCCAGTGACCAGATATGAATCAAGATGAGTGGAGATGACCCTGGATACAGAGCAATCAGTATTAAGTCACTTTTCTAAGGTCACACAGCTAATAAGAGACTGGATTTGAACTCAGGTCCTCCTGATTCCAAGTCCAGTGTTCTATCCACTGCATCAACTAGCTTGTGTAAAACATTGTTGCTGACATGCTGGTCTTAATGATATAAAAACAATACCATGAGTCTTTCCAATTTTCATTACAATTTTGATTTGTCTGAGATTGTGATGTTCTGTGATTCTAATTCATATAGTATTTTTGGATAAATAGTAGTGGACTTAAGTAACAGACAATGAATCAGGATCAGTTAAACTACTGTTCATTTAAATTTTTAAAGTAATTACATTATTCTATAATTTTCATAAATTCTCCAAATGTAAAATTAAGTTTGCTAATTTTCTTATATTCAATTATGAGTTGTTCATTGTTCCTCCACAAAGTCGGTCCATGGTGACAGAGAGTGAGTGAATGAATGTGTGTGTGTGTGTGTGTGTGTGTGTGTGTGTGTGTGTGTGTGTGAGAGAGAGAGAGAGAGAGAGAGAGAGAGAGAGAGAGAGAGAGAGAGAGAGAGAGACTGGATGCTAAAGAGAATTTATGAACTATCCTTAATAAGGTTCAGCCACCTTTATTCCATGGTGAACAATATGAATATTTCTTCACTTTACTTTTCCTATAGGACTTACTAGACTGGTCTTTTCTGGTTAACTAGCAATCTCATTGAAGAGACATTAAGTTTTCAGGAATAATAGACAGCCCAAACAATGTCATTTACATATAGGAATATCTGGAGAATCTCACCACCAACAGGAAAATCCCTCTCCTACCTAGATTGAACATAAAATATTTTCCATAGTATTTGTCTCGCAATCTTATGTCTCCCTTGATATTAATGATAAAAAGTGTCATTTCCATAAGACTTTGAGATTTATAAAAGCTGTAGATACATTATCTCATTTGAGCTTCTCAGGAACACTATGAGATGTATACTACAATTATTGTTTTAGAAATGAAACATGCTCAGTGAGGCCAAGTAAGTTTTTCTTAATGTCGCACATATCCTAAGCATCCAAGAATTCAAACTCAAGTTATTTTTTATTCCAAGACATGGCTTTGTTCTTGTATGTAATGTTGCCTGAAAATACTTGAAATAGTCTCTATATTTGTAAATATCAAGAAATTATGTATGATTTAAAGATATAATATGACAGAAAGCTTGTTGCAGAAGAGACTATATGAGAGATCTCTTCCCTTTACTTTTATGAAGTTAACATACTTGAAGTAGATGGTTGAGGCATTCTATATTCTGCTCAAGTTGCAGAGCCAGTGCAGCACAACTGAGTGACTGAATATCATCTTTGTGATGACCTATACGTGGGGCATCATTGGTACCATTATGTCCCACCTGGATGTGTCTATGACTACCTTGCTGAATGAGGCCACTGTGTTGGCCATGCTACAGAAGCTTAGTTTAGAGCAGCACTGCAGCGATTCACCTATGACATTGTCAAAGTGTTCATCTATATCCTAATTAGTCATAGTTCATGTGAATTCAATTTCTTACTCTTTTAGGTTATAATCATGTAAAATGTGTCAACTGGTTCCAGGTCAATGGAAATATGCAGTGCAAATTCAAACAATATGACCCCTTAATGACATTAATTTTTCATATTAATGAGGACCTAACTATGCTTCAAAATCAGATTCCCTACATACCTGAATGCCTTTGGACTACATTGATCTTGTAAGAGTTCCTCTATTCAGGAAAAACTGTGGTGGTTTTTGGTTATTACTAATGGTTTTGATTGGATTACTGTAGCAAGTAAAAATGAAATGAGAAATTAATTTGGAGAGTTTATGATAATTTAAGAATAAATCTCTGTTGTCCAAACTCTACTTTTCTGTAACTCAGCTTCCATCCAAACATTTACTACACTACTCTCATGTCATTAAAAAACATTTTCAGTTCTCAAAATGTTTACTATTAAATATAAATTTTGTATATAACTTTAAAAGAAAATATATTTCCTAATTATGTTATAATTTTATGCATTATTTTAAATTTATGAAACAATTTCATAATTTATTCTATAGTTCTTATTTCCATATGACGTACATCCCTACTTATCACAATTCCTCTGAAACTACTAGAATTTTGAGGCCAAGAAGATATTACAGGGATGAAAAAGAAAGATTCTAATTTATTACTGAAATACAAAAATGTAGATGGTAGATTCAAAAGCATTAAGTATTTTATATTAAGAAATTACACTTTAGCAATATATCAACTTTTACCTAAATCTAAAAATGATTAAAATATCTTTTTTGGAACTTTCCATAAGTATATTTTGAGTAAAAATGAAAATGTTAACAAATAAAAATGAAAAACATTTAAACTTAATTTATTTTAAATTACAAATAATAAGTACTGTGAAATTTTGAATTCTTTATATTTCTGTATCAATTGTTTCTATGAAGTAGTGACAAGCTTTTTTATACTGGTATTTTATTCAAGAATACCCTTGATGCATTTATGATTTTCAAATAGATTTTATAGCGAAATGAAAGATTGTATTACTAGTGGTCCCTAATATATTTTTAGTCAACTATTTTGTTAATTTTGTCATCTGCTACCTTTTCCTTTCTTTTGGAATCTTCTCCTTGAAATGTCTTTAAAGTAAGACACAAGGGAACTTCAAAATTGTCTCTTCCAGTACAACTTTATTCTCTCTGAATCTGGTGGATTAGAATTAGCTCTTTCTTACAAAATTGTGAGTGCTTTGAGTACTTCCTCAGAAAGTATGAGTGTTGAAAAAATGTTAGAAACCAGTTTGGTGATTCTACTGGCATTAATCATGATAGAGATATAAAATTGTTCTACTCTAAGACTTGTTCCATTTCACTTCTATTTATTGTCTGTTTCTAATAAATAGCTTTGGGCTACTTTCACTTGGGGTTGTAGCACAACCTGGCAAACCCACTGTACCCATGAAATAATCCTTCTTGTTATCCTTGGACACAAAATAAAATCAACTCAATAAACTCCTTTATCTATTCTCTGATGGGAACTTGTGAGCCATAATTCAATTTTGCTACAACTTTTTATGACTTCTAGCTTTGTTTAGAGGAAATATGTCAAATTTAGACATGTTTCAATTTTGCTGGAGTGTCCTACTGCAGTAATTGATCAATTGAAGTATGACATTTATAGTATTAATAATTAAATTAATGTTCATAGAGATTCTGAAAGCTTTTATTTCTCACATTGTCAGTCCCCTTCTCTGCCACTCTCACCATCACAACAGAATCTGAAGAAAGCCATATTTTGCATTTTTATTGAGTGGGTTTTCAGGGCCAAAGCATTCATCATGTGATGATCAGCTTTCTGGTAATTATCTTCTCTGAATGTACATAGTTCTCTGATAACACATATAGTCTATTTCAAAAATTGTCATTTTTTAAATATCTAGAACAAATTGAAATTTTTTCAAATCACTGTAAAAATGTGTGTACACTTAGTCAGTTCTGGAGAGCTAACATAGCAGTGGATCAGAAAAGACAGCATGGTACTGTAGATAGCTAAAGGACTTTGTTGTCAGGAAGATCAGAGTTCAAATACCACTTATATGTTTACCTGGGCAAGATGAATGGCAATGGCCCAAGAAATTCTGTAAGACTCTCAAAGTTGAAGATAGGATACCTCTACTGTGCTAGAAGAAATTCCTCACTTGGTGCTACATGTTAAAAAGAAGGAGCCAAGTAGAATTTAGCCAGGAAAGACAAAGCAAATTCAGATTACCCAAGGTACAGAGGATTTCACTTGGTTAGAAGATCCTAAATAGGCTTTACAGTAATAAAATATTAAACTCACAGATTTTTTTGCTGCAAGGACATCAAAGACTTTGGGAGCAAAGAAACAAGAAACATCTTCAGATTTTTGCTATACTTTCCCCTGAATAAGGAACGAGTTTAAAGAAGAAAAAGATTTTAAAAAATTAGTCACATGGTACTATGAAAGACTCCCTAGATCAATTAAATGTAGAGTCACAGAAATTTAAAATTAGAAGAGATTCTAGTGGATGTTGAGGTCAATATATATGCATGAAAAGGAATTATCTCTAAGACACAGACATTTGCTTGAAAGGGTACTCACTACTTTGAAAAATAACTCATTCTACTTTTATGTAGCTCTCATTGTAAGGAAAAGGTACATCAACTCTAAACTGAACCTTGTCCATTTTCTATCCATTAGTCTTATTTCTGTCCTCTGGGGCCCAAACAGAACAAGTTTGTTCTCTCTTCCCTATGACAGTCTTTCAGATACTTGAACACAATTGTCACCACCCTGTAAAGTCTTCTCCAGGCTAAACTTTCCTGTTTAAACATAAAACACATCATCATATGCTATTAATTTGAAGTTCCTCACCATCCTGAATGTCCTCCTATGTGTATAACACACAGGGTCTATGAAAGTGTCTATAC
Organism: Macrotis lagotis; assembly: GCF_037893015.1. Taxonomy (NCBI): domain Eukaryota; kingdom Metazoa; phylum Chordata; class Mammalia; order Peramelemorphia; family Peramelidae; genus Macrotis; species Macrotis lagotis. The sequence goes on along the minus strand of NC_133666.1, from coordinate 596,740,793 downwards.
ACATGTGCTATAGACATACAGTTTTTATACATATGCATACATATATGAGTGTATTCACATGTGTGTAAGTACATGAATTTATGCCTGTGCATTGCATATAGAAGTGTGTGTGTATGTGGTAGGCACATACACACATGTACATAGAGTATGAAAATTCATAGTGTGGTTTTGAGATTTAGTAACTCATCTTCAGCATCTAGCACCTTTCCTGGAACATAATAGGTGCTTAATAAAGGTTTGTTGATTGGTTACTATTCCCAGTATACTTTGAACATTATAAAAGAATAAATGCCAGCTGAGCTTGTCAGTGTTTCTTTGGGATCTGGGCCAAGTCAGAGAAGGATACTGCAGTTATAATTTATTCATCTGCTCCTGATACTCTGTATCAGAATGAGATCCACCACAAATGCTTTGCATAGGATTTTCAGCCTTTTCATGAGTTTTTAAGGAGAGAATTGAGACACAGAAAATACATGCTTCTTATCATGTTCATGTCTAGATATGTGATTTCCAATATTCTTATGGACAATACTTATGTAATATCATCCTATTGAATGATAGATTTCAGTTTGTGTATCATTCAGTAGGATGATATATATATATATATATAATATATTTATAAATGGATATATATATATGTATATATATATATATATATATATATATATATATATATATATATATAATGGATAAACATGTAGTGGTTGGAGAGGATAGTACCACTTCTACTACCACTAGGAATCTCCCACCCATTCACCCATCCCCACTCCCAGCTCATATTTCTAAAGCATTTTCATAAAGGCAATTCCTGTTGGGAATTGTTGGTATAGCAGAACAAAAATTAAAAACAAAAACAACCCAAAGCAATGTCTATCACATGGTATGCCCCAGTGATTCTGAAGAGTGGTTAAGTAAAATATCCAGGACTCTTATTCTCATAGTTGATGAGAGTATAACAATATAGGCAACAACTCAGCAAGAACCTGAGTTCAAATCCAATCTCAGATGCTTGACATTTACAAGTCGTGTGACCTTGTGATCATTTAACCCTGATTGCCTCACATCCAGAACCATCTCCAGTGGTCCTGACTAATATCTGGTCATTGGAACTAGATGGCTCTGCAGGAGAAAGTGAGGCTAGTGACTTAGCATAGCAATCCTTCACTCAAATCCAGTTCACTTGCTCATCATGACATCACCTCCCTGCAGTCACAGTCCTCTTTGAAGATGAAGAACAAACAATAGCTATAAGTAACCTGCTGCAGGAGAAAGAGAACCGAATTTTGACTCCAAAGACTGGGTTTCACAATCAAACTCTATCACTTATTAGCACTATTAACCTTGGGATAATTTACTTTCCCTCATTTGACTTCATTTTTTCCCACTTTTAAAATTAGTGGATTGGGATCCTGATTCCAAAATTTTCTTCTAATACAATGTTCTGTGAGCTATCAACTTCATATCCCAGTTGTTCCATTTATAGTATAATTTTGGAGTTTCTCCACTCTGAGACTTAGTTTCACTTGTAAAATAGGGATAATATTATTTATGCAACCTACCTCATTGATGGGGATGGAGAAGGATCATTGCCAAGTTCAAATTTGACTGGGTATCCACTATATAGATAGGAATTATCACATAGTAAAAATAGAGATTGGATCTCAGAACCAGGAAGACCTGACTTCAAATTCAGTTCAACTCTTGTTATCTATTGGACTCTATATGTCACTTAACTGTTCAATACTCTAGGCAACTTTCTAAGTCTACTAGGTGAACAGGAGGTACTAACTTTCATTGGTAGAGGAATTCCCTCATCTGCAAATTCCTTTACTATTGAAATCTTAGCTCTAGACTCTATTCTTGGATAATATGCTACATAAACATAAATTTTTATTTTTATTAAAACTCCACTCTGCATCTGCTGTACTGGTTGGCTTCAATTTCATGAAAAAAAGATGCCCCTCCTGGATAAACTCCTTACCTCTAATCTTATCACCTTGTTAACTCAAGCCAAACACTAACTATCTCCCTCAACCTCCTCTCCCTTCTGATTGGAGGGCTGGTGGTGGATTCCTGGACTCCTCCCAATGCCTTTCTTTGAAGATAGTAGAGACTGAACATTGCAACTCATTGAATTCTGCATCTGCCATTTTACCTGGTTTCAATTTCATGGAACAAGATTTCTCTACACTGGGTACTTCCTGGTCTTCTCACCATTTATCTGAATCCTTTTGCATATTGACTCCTCCAGTAATATAAATTCCTTGTGAGTTGAGACTATCTTATCATTTCATTAATCATATCCCAAATGTTTAGCACAGTGACTAGCTCATGGTAGGCACTTAATAAATGTTGATTAGCTTAAATTACTATAAATCCCTTTGGTGAAAGTCATTATACCAAATTATCTTATACTGAATTCTATTCTATACCAAAGGGATTTATAATAACATCCCAAATCTCTGTTACTCTCTATTGTGTACATTAATACTCTATTGCTAAGATCTCTGAAAGAGTCCTTTCATAATACCCAATGGAGTTCTGCTCTGTAGTAGAAACTCTCAATTGAAATATTATTTACATATGGAGACCTAGAGTGCTTGTTCTTTTTTTCTGTAAACTTTCTTTGAATCACTGTTATTCTACACAGTATGTTATTCTACACAGTACATGTAATACCATAAAATATACAACCAGAGCCTTAATTACCACTTAAGAGAGCTAATAATCATGACATGCATTTTAAAATTGTAAAAACTTGAAAGAAATATTAAAATTGCTAAACTAAATCAATTATTGCAGAAGACATTCATTAGTAGCATTTTGTGTTTGTGTGGCGGGGGGAGAGAGAGACAAAGAGTCAGTCAAGGTTAAGTTACTTTTCCAAGGTTACAAAGCTAGTATGTTTAGTGTCTTTTTTATAGTTTCTGATTTACAGGCAAGGAGAATATATTTGATATGGAATATGTCAACTTCTCCCTCATCTAGGACTGTTTGTTGTGTTCTTTCCCTATAATATGGAGGTAATATTTATATTGCCATGGGCAGTTAGGTCATACAGTTGATAGAGCACTGGCCCTGGAGCCAGGGATTGCTCTGGTGTGGGTCTGGACATGAACTTAGGAGAGTCAGGTCAAGTAGAAACATACCCAAACATGTGAGGTTGGGATATAACAATCTACCAAATTTATTTTTGGAAAGTCAGATTTTTTTTTCATAACAAAAACTTATCTCAGGAATGATCTGTTAAAGGAGACCCAGTTTCACAATTTCCTGGGTAAATTTACAATATTTGTTCTTAGAAATCTGCATACTTATCCCTCAGAAAAGACAACCACCTCTGGAGCTACAGATTATCCCAGGTCAGGGTTCACTGGAGAGTCAACAAATCCATACAATGAACAATAATACATGCATATCTTTGATGGAAAAATCACTGAGAATATGTGAAAATCACTCCCTGGGATTGGCCCTCTACAAAGGATCTGAGTTCAAATTTAATCTCAGATTTATCAGTCTCAGATTCTTATCAGATGTATTACCTTGGGCAAGTCACTTAATCCAATTACTTTGCAAAAACCTAAAAAAATCTATTGCCACATGTCTGATAAATATAATTATGATATGTAACATGTTAATATATATATAATCTGTGAATCATTTTCACTTGTTGAGAGATAGCATCTATGAAAAAACATGTTCAAATTGTACTTTAATATTTACTAGTATTTATTTGCTGACTTTTATTGACTTTTCATGGGTAAATGAGAGAGTAGGTATTCATTAAGAACTGACAATAAACCCACCATTATGCTAAATGTTAAGAATCTAAAATATCAAAATAAAACAGTCTTTGCCTTTAAGGATTTTACATGCTTTTGTTTTGAGGATTTTACATTAGAAGAAACATATATCCTTATATTATTGTATTCAAAAATACAAAACAGTTTGTGCAAGAGTAAGGGGGAATGCACTTAGCAACTCAAAAGACTGGAGAAGTGACTACAATTCTTTAAAGCCTCTCTATAAAGTGGGTTTAAGAACTTCTTTAATACCTACCTCAGCCTTTATTTGATAGCTCACTTGAAATATTATGCATAATTATAAGTAATTTTTGTATTTTAATTTTGTCTTCTTCCCACTTCTCCCTCCAAAACTTACAAATTTGATAATACAAGTATCCATTTTTTCTATTTTTTTCCTATTTTTTTAAAGGAAAAAATTGATGGAGAAAATTAAGTGAATTTCCCATTTAAGGGAAGGATGTGTATATTGAAAAGCAACATGAAGATGACCAGAATAATGAATTTAGACTTGATTTAAGGGGAAATGAACTTACAGGACTATCCAAAAACGGAATTTACTATCAGGCAATGAGAATGGCAGTCTTGTCATTTATGTTATTGTAATTCCTGTTTGGGTATGTTGAATTAAATGGCCAATGAGATCCATTTTTAATTTGAGAAAAGTTTTAATTTCTATATAATGTTTCTGATGAGTGGTCATTCAATTTCTGTTAAAAGATCTCCAATGATGGGAAAATACCTCTTAATGCAGCCCCTTCTTCTTTTAGACCACTCTTATTATTTGGACAGCTTTCCTTATATTGAGCCTTAATTGTGTCAGTATGTCATTTTTACCCATTGTTTCTTTCTCTGATCACTTCAGAACTAGGATCAGCTTTCACAATATCACTAGCATCTGCTTCCTCTTTTCAGTCCTTTTGTCCCTACCTGTCCTCATTCCTGATTATCATCCTTCCCAACTAACTGAGCTGACTTCCTAACTGGTCTCCCTATCTCTCACTCTCTTTGTCTCCCTTCCTCTCTTTTACTCTTTACCACTACTTTTTAGAAAATCCTCCTAATGTGCAGCTTTCATCATTAGACTATACCTAGCTAGCTCCATAAACTAGGAGATAGAGAACATCACTTGCCGGCAGGAAGACCTTAGTTCAAAATCTGCTTCAGACATACTAACTGACTCTGGATAAGTTACCTAACCTCTGCCTCAGTTTTATCATCTATAAAATGGGAATAATGATAATAATATTGATAGTAATAAATAATGCTTACCTCCCATGTTTGTCATAATGTCAAAATTTATCATGCTTATAAAATTATGATTTATAAAATTCTTTGTAAACCTTAAAGATTTTTATAAATATTAGCTACTCAAAAACCTTCAAGACTTCCCTATTATTTACTGAATTCAAAGCATGCTTTCTTGCCTGGCATTCAAGCTTCTTTCTAATATTTCTCCAACCTTCCAAGCTTTCTCTTTATACTCCATGTTTCAGACAAACCCTCTCCTGGAATAGGATCCCCCACACCCAAATTTCTGCCTTTTAGTGTCCTTCCTCCTGCTTCAAGACAAAGCTTAGCTCCCACTACCTCTTTAAACTCTCTTTCATCCATCTCTTTCTCTCAACCCAAACTAGATATTATCATGCCTATATTTAATTTAATTAATTGCATTGAGTTCATGAAATTATAAATTTAAAGCAGGAAAGGAATCTAGAGGTCACTTAGTCCAACCCCCTCTTTTTACAAATGAGGAAACTGAATCCCAGAGGAGATCATTTATTCAGGGTTGTTGTTCAGTGATTTCAGACTCTTCTTGATCTCATATGAGATTTTCTTGACAAAGATAGTGCAGTGATTTGCCATTTTCTTCTCTGGTTCATTTTTCAGATGTGGAAATTGAGATAAACAGATTTAAGTGACTTGCCTAAGGTCACACAGGTAGTAAGTCAGAGCTGAACTGAGATCTTCCTGACTCCAGGCTCAACATTCTATCCACATAACCACCTAGCTGCCCAAGGCTAAACAGATAGTAAATGGAGCAAGTGAAATTTTAAACAGGGTCCTCAGACTCCAAAAATATTGTTTAAAATAAATTTTCCAATGTTCTTTTCCCCAGTGCACCAAATGCTGAATTGAATTCAATTGCTCAATTAAATAGCTGTCAGTCATTATGTGCTTATTCTGTGCAAGACACTGTTCTTTTTAACCTGATTTATGCACTGTACCTGATTAAAACTTGTATCACAGTTACTTGGATGTTTGCCTAATTAATCCCTCTACTAAAATATAACCATTTTTTTCATTTTTTAAAATGTCAATAACAGTTGCAATGTCTTGATGAAAGTTAGGGGAATAATAAGTGCTTCTTGAAATAAATTGACATGAAATCAAATGAAGACTTCACCCTTTAATGTTGAGGGAATATTATGTGAGGAGGTAAAACCAAGAATGTCTTCACTTAACATAGTATGGTATAATATAATAAGAAGTAGGCCAGGTATGGAATTTGACTCTGACAACTTTATACCTTTGAACCTCAGTTTCCCTCTCTGTAAAATGCTTATATTATATATCTCACAGAATGGTTGTGAGGGGAAAATGTCATGCTCCAAAGCACCGTAGAAATGCTGTGGCTACATAATAAATTATTAATTACAAATTAAAATTGAAGAAAGCCACAGAAAAATCCCAACCTGCTGTTTCTCAAAATGTCAAAGGCAAGTGAGCAGCTGAGAGATTGCAGCAGATGTCAGTAGCCAACCCAAAGAAGAGGTACCTGTGAACTTATCAATAAATGTAGAAGAAATTTTGCTTTTACAGAACTAAGATAAAGATTCACCCAATGAGGTTCATGTTAAATACTTTTGGAAAGACAAGTAATTTATCAATGGGGTTTAGGTCAACAAAAAGATTGAAGAAAACTTGGGAATAACAATATTGAAGGGGAATTTGTAATTCTACTTTTTTCAATGCCTAATCTTCATATGAAGTAGAATAATCAAGGATATGTTAAAACCAGTCATAGATGAACACTGTAGAAGAGGGTGATGATTTTTCTTCAAAATTACCTGGGCCATTGAAGTAATAACTCACCGATGAGAGTAGGAAGGGAAAGCAGACACTACTAAAAAGATAGCGGAGGGTGGCTAGGTGGCATAGTGGATAAAGCACCGGCCCTGGAGTCAGGAGGACCTGGGTTCAAATCCAGTCTGAGACACTTAATAATTACCTAGCTGTGTGGCCTTGGGCAAGCTACTTAACCCCGTTTGCCTTGCAAAAACCTAAAAAAAAAAAGATAGTGGGATGTGCTGGAACCCACTTGTAGACTACAAAATGTTAAATTTTCAGTGTAAGCATTTACATCTTGAAAAATGTCAAACACCTCAGATCAGGGTTTGATTTTGTTTGTGCTGTGTTTGTGTTTGTGTGTGTGTGTGTGTGTGTGTGTGTGTGTGTGTGTGTCTGTGTCTGTGTGTCTGTGTGTCTGTGTATTTTAATTATATAGGCTTAAGAAAGTGATGGGGAAAATGTTGGTAATGTAGATTAAACTTAAAAGTGTCTTTGGAATTTTCAGTGAGGGCCAGTTGTTAAATATTTAGCAGTAAATCCCTGGAACAGAGGTGTTGCAATGTAGTGGGAAGAATCACATATACTGGGTTCAAGGTTTGCTTCTTCCATTTTTGCTTGGGCAGTGGAATTGTTGATTCCTGATTGGCTAAGAGTGAATGTAAATCCTTTCCTTTTTGGTCAGAAACCTTGAGGGTCTTCACCTCCTAGACTGTTTTTTTTTTTTGGACTTTGTTAAAGAGGTCATCACTGACTCATTTCTTTCTTACATATCCTTTATCCCTGAATGGGCATTGCCTCAATCAAACTGTGAGCTCTTAAAGACCAAAGTTCTTAAAAAGGCCAGTATGTCCCACTGTATCCAGTGCCATCTCCAGCCATCCTTAATCTATATCTGGCCCCTGGACCCAGATGACTCTGGAGAAGAAAGTGTGACTGGTGACTTTGCACAGTCTTCCCTCACTAAAACCCAAACTTGCATGTCATGTCAATATATCCTTGATGTCATGATCTTTGTCAAGAATCAAAGACAAACAAAAACCTCAGAGTTTTATCAAGATTAAATAAGTTTGTGTATATGAATTTAGTTTGTAAGGTTTTTTACTACCCAAAGGAAGTATATTAATACATATTACAGTTATAGACTGAATTGGAAGAAAATACAGAGTTTACCTTATAAAATTATTGAAATTCCTTTAACAAAATTAGTTAAGTGGCCATCCTGGGAGTCTGGAAGACTTTCAGTAGTCAGGGACTAATTTAACTACCTTATGAGACAACCCTTTAACACTGGAATTTTCTCTGTCTCTCAGTCTCTGTCTCTTCCTCTCTCTCTCTCTCTCTCTCTCTCTCTCTCTCTCTCTCTCTCTCTCACACACACACACACACACACACACACACACAGGTACACAGATTAGTATTGTTGAGTCATTTTTCAGTAGTGCTTGACTCCTTGTGGCAAAGGTTATTGAAATGGTTTACCATTTTCTTTTCCAGCTTATTTTGCAGATGAGAAAACTGAGGCAAAGAGGGTTGTGTCTGATGGTGGATTTGAACCTGGGAAGATAAGTTTCCCTGACTCCAGGCTAGGGTCTCCATCCACTACATCACCTAGCTGCTGCCCCCACACACTAGTACTTACATCTTATTTCCTTGCACTGTGTTTTGGCAATGATGCAACTACTTTGTATTCTTGGCAAGACTGTAATTCCTTTAAGAGCAAGGCTTCTGCTTTTTATTCATTTCTTAACTGTTCTTAACTCAGGAATAGTCACATAGAAGATACTTAATAAATATTTTATGAACTAGCCAGAGGCAGTCTCCTTTAGGAGGGCAAATATGTTTTCCAATTCTGGAGTTCCAGGCTTTTCAGCTTAGATGCCTGATTTCTTAATATCCACTTACATTTTAATAATACTTTTTAAGATAAGCAGCATTGTGAAGGGGATAGACTACAGGGCTTATAGTCAGGAAAGCCTGGGTTCAAATCCTACCTCAGATATCTACCAACTGTGTGACTGAACATGATATTTAATTTCTCCCAGTCTCAGTATCCTCAACTAGAAATAACAGCAATTGACAGAGTTGTTGTGAGGACCAAATGAGATGACATATGTAAAATGTTTTGCAAATCTTAAAATGTTACATAATTTTAATTATTTTTGACATTTCTTGGCATGGGTATTTACTCAACTGGTATATATGGAATCTTCTCCATTCTACAATCAATGGCTTGGTGAGTAACTATAGTGGAAAGATTTCTTACCCAAAAGACAACCTTTTAGTGTTGACCTGGTTTGAGTTTTAAATGACAAGTCTTAAAGCCCAACCTACCTTCCAGGTTATTTCAGCTTGCATGTTGACATACCCTTCTAAAATTCACTCTCCTTGCCTTTAAATAATTTGGACTGGGTGATCAATAAACTTCATTCTAGCTCAAAAATCCTATGATCTGGGTGATTAGATGGTAAAACTCTTTGTAAAAAAACAGGCATCAGTAGTTGTTTTGTCTCTGTATTCCCCACTTCTTGGAACGGTGCTTTGCTTGTGGCCAATCTTTCAGTCATTTTTCAGTCATGACTGGTACTTTGTGACCCTTTTTGGGGATTTCCTGGAAGAAATGTGGAGTGGTTTTCCTTTTTCTTCTTGAGCTCATTTTACATTGAAGAAATTAAGGCGACAGGGTCACACAGCAAGTAAGATTTTAATTCATGAAGATAAATCTTGCTGCCTCTATACACTGTAGCACCTTGTAAATCACGAAGTACTATTTTAATATTTTTTTATTTTTAAGATTCTATATGCCCTATGGTATTAATAATCTTTTCCTAGCACTATAGTTCATTTTAGCAGTTGCATTGTGAACTTTTTGAGGACAATCATGATAGTTTGCATCTATTTTTCTCCTCTATTTCATACAATATTAAAACTATGTTTGGCAATTATTTAAGTCTGTTCCATCAACTGCAGAACTTTATTTCATTCTACTTTCTAGCTTATTTACCCATCCTCTTTGTCTCGGGTGATTCTGATTCCACTTTGGATTCTTCTTGAGGTGGTTTGCCTCAAGGAGACATTCTGTACACTCTATAACTTATTGCCATAGAGAAAGAGCCCAAACATTGGGTATAAACCTTAGAAGTGGCTACCTAGGCTTCAGGACAGGACCATATGTGAGTCAGAGGACTCTGAACTGGGAGTAAAGAGACCCAGATTCAAGTTGTGTCTCTTTCCTTAAATAGCTGTTTGATGTTGAACAAGTTATTTTCCGCTTTGAAACTCAAGTTTCTTTTTCTATAAAATGAAAATACTGGATTATATATCTGTATATATATACATACATATATATATATATATGTATATATATATATATACATATATATATATATATAAAAACTACCATTTTTCAAATTCTATGATTCTACAACTATGATATTAAGTCTTATAGACTCCATATACTACTATGTTCCACCCACCACCAGTCTTCACTTCTGGGTGAAATGGAGAATCAAATAGATTTCTTCATTGATTTCCCATTCTAGTAAGATGCCCATAGACTATGATTCTTTTTATATCTTCAACATTATTTATTGTTTTTTATTTTTAAATTTTTTTAATTATAAAAATTTTATTTATTTTGAGTTTTACAATTTCCCCTAATCTTACTTCCCTCCTCCACCCCCCACAGAAGGCAATTTGCCAGTCTTTTTTTAAATTTATTTTTATTAAAGATATTATTTGAGTTTTACATTTACCCCCAATCTTGCTTCCTCCCCCCCCCACAGAGAGCACTCTGTCAGTCTTCACTTTGTTTCCATGTTGTACCTTGATCCAAATTGGGTGTGATGAGAGAGAAATCATATCCTTAAAGAGAAGAGAAGTCTAAGAGGTAACAAGATCAGACAATAAGCTATCTGGTTTTTTCCCTAAATTAAAGGAAATAGTCCTTGCACTTTGTTCAAACTTCACAGCTCCTTATCTGGATAAAGATGGTACTCTCCTTTGCAGACAGCCCAAAATTGTTCCCGATTGTTGACCTGATGGAATGAGCAAGTCCTTCAAGGTTGAACATCACTCCCATGTTGCTGTTAGGGTGTACAGTGTTTTTCTGGTTCTGCTCATCTCACTCAGCATCACTTCATGCAAATCCCTCCAGGTTTCCCTGAAATCCCGTCCCTCCTAGTTTCTAATAGAACAATAGTGTTTCATGACATACATATACCACAGTTTGCTAAGCCATTCCCCAATTGAAGGACATTTACTGGATTTCCAATTATTTGCCACCACAAACAGGGCTGCTATAAATATTTTGGTACAAGTAATGTTTTTACCCTTTTTCCTCATCTCTTCAGGGTATAGACCCAGTAGTGGTATTGCTGGGTCAAAGGGTATGCACATTTTTGTTGCCCTTTGGGAATACTTCCAAATAGCTCTCCAGAAGGGTTGGATGAGTTCACAGCTCCACCAACAGTGTAATAGTGTCCCAGATTTCCCACATCCCTTCCAACAATGATCATTATCCTTCCTGGTCATACTGGCCAATCTGAGAGGTGTGAGGTGGTACCTCAGAGAAGCTTTAATTTGCATTTCTCTAGTAATTAATGATTTAGAGCATTTTTTCATATGGCTATAGATTACTTTGATCTCCTCATCTGTAAATTGCCTTTGCATATCCTTTGACCATTTGTCAATCATTAGTTGTAAAGATTGCTTCCCAATTTACTACATTTCTTTTGATCTTGGTTACATTGGTTTTATCTGTGCAAAAACTTTTTAATTTAATGTAAGCGAAATCATCTAATTGGATTTTAGTGATGTTCTCCAACTCTTCCTTAGTCATAAACTGCTCCCCTTTCCATAGATCTGAGAGGTAGACTAGTCCTTGATCTTCTAATTTGCTTATAGTGTTGCTTTTTTTTAATGTCTATTTCCTGTAACCATTTGGATCTTATCTTGGGAAAGGATGTGAGGTGTTGGTCTAATCTAAGTTTCTTCCAGACTAACTTCCAATTTTCCCAGTAATTTTTATCAAAGAGGGAGTTTTTATCCCAATGGCCAGACTCTTTGGGTTTATCAAACAGCAGCTTACTATAATCATCTCCTGCTTTTACACCTATTCTATTCCACTGGTCCACCACTCTATTTCTTAGCCAATACCAAACAGTTTTGATGACTGATGCTTTATAATATAATTTTAGATCAGGTAGAGCTAAGCCACCTTCTTTTGCACTTTTTTCATTAAGCTCCTGGCAATTCTTGGCTTTTTATTTCTCCATATGAATTTACTTACAATTTTTTCTAACTCATTAAAGTAATTTTTTAGAATTTTGATTGGCAGAGCACTAAACAGATTAGTTTTGGTAGAATTGTCATTTTTATTATATTAGCTCTACCTATCCATGAGCAGTTGATATTTGCCCAGTTATTTAAATATAATTTAATTTGTGTGAGAAGTGTTTTATAATTGTTTTCAAAAAGATTCTGAGTCTGTCTTGGCAAATAGACTCCCAAATATTTTACAGTGTCTGAGGTTACTTTGAATGGGATTTCTCTTTCTAGCTCTTCCTGCTGTTTCTTGCTAGACATATATAGAAAATTTGAGGATTTATGAGGGTTTATTTTGTAACCTGCAACTTTGCTAAAATTGCTAATTGTTTCCAGTAGTTTTTTAGATGATTTCTTGGGATTCTTTAGGTAGACCATCATGTCATCTGCAAAGAGTGAGAGTTTTTGTCTCTCTTCCTTCCCAATTCTAATTCCTTTAATTTCTTTTTCTTCTCTAATTGCTGCTGCTAACATTTCTAATACAATATTAAATAGTAGTGGTGATAATGGGCATCCTTGTTTCACCCCTGATATTATGGGGAATGGGTCTAGCCTCTCCCCATAGAACATAATGCTTGTTGATGGTTTCAGATAGATACTACTAATTATTTTAAGGAACAGTCCATTTATTCCTACATTCTTTAGTGTTTTTAATAGGAATGGATGTTGTATTTTGTCAAAAGCTTTTTAAGCATCTATTGATATGATCATATAATTCCTGATAGGTTTGTTGTTGATATAATTGAGTATACTAACAGTTTCCTAATATTGAACCAACCCTGCATTCCTGGAATAACTCCTACTTGATCATAATGTATTATCCTAGTGATGACTTGTTGTAATCATTTTCCTAAGATTTTATTTAGGATTTTGCATCTATATTCATCAGGGAGATAGGTCTATAATTTTCTTTCTCTGTTTTAACTCTTCCTGGTTTAGGTAACAATACCATATTGGTTTCGTAGAAAGAGTTAGGCAGAGTTCCATCTTTCCCTATTTTTCCAAAGAGTTTATATAGGATTGGAACCAATTGTTCCTTAAATGTTTGGTAGAATTCACTAGTGAATCCATCAGGCCCTGGAGATTTTTTTTAGGGAGTTCAGTAATGGCTTGCTGAATTTCTTTTTCTGAGATAGGGTTGTTTAGGTATTTAATCTCTTTTTCATTTAACCTGGGCAACTTATATTTTGGTAAATATTCATCCATTTCACTTAGATTATCAAATTTATTGGCATAGAGTTGGGCAAAATAGTTTCGAATTATTACTTTAATTTCCTCCTCATTGGTGGTGAGTTCACCTTTTTCATTTATGATACTAGCAATTTAGTTTTCTTCTTTCTTTTTTTAATCAAATTGACCAGAGGTTTCTCAATTTTATTGTTTTTTTTCATAATACTAACTTTTGGTTTTATTTATTAATTCAATAGTTTTTTGCTTTCAATTTTATTAATTTCTCCTTTAATTTTTAGAATTTCTAATTTGGTATTTAATTGGGGATTTTTGATATGTTCTTTCTCTAATTTTTTTAGTTGCATGTTTAGTTCTTTGATTTCCTCTTTCTCCAATGTATTCATATTAGCATTTAGAGCTATAATATATCCCCTGAGAGTTTCTTTGAATGAATCCCATAGGTTTTGGTATGTTGTTTCATTATTATCATTATCTAGGATAAAATGGTTAATTCTTTCTATAATTTGTTTTTTGGTCCACTCATTTTTTAAAATGAGGTTATTCAGTTTCCAATTTGTTCTGGGTCTATATCTCTTTGGTCCTCTATTGCATATAACTTTCATTGCATTGTGATCTGAGAAAGATTTTTGCCTTTCTGCAGTTGATCATTAGGTTTTTATGTCCTAGTACATGGTCAATTTTTGTATAAGTTCCATGTACTGCAGAGAAAAAGGTATATTCCTTCCTATCCCCATTCAGTTTCCTCCCTAAGTCTACCATATCTAATTTTTACAACAATCTATTTACCTCCCTGACTTATTTCTTGTTTGTTTTATGATTCGATTTATCTAGATCTGATAGCGGGAGGTTGAGGTCTCCCACTAGTAGAGTTTGCTGTTTATGTCTTCCTGTAATTCTTTCAGCTTCTCCTCTAAGAATCTGGGTGCTGTCCCACTGGGTGCATATATAGTCAATATTGAAATGACTTGATTGTCTATGGTACCTTTTAGGAGGATAAAGTTCCCTTCCTTATCCCTTTTAATGCTATCTATTTTTGCTGCTGCTTTGTCTGAGATAAGGATTGCTACTCCTGCTTTTTTTTACTTCAGCTGAAGCAAAATATATTTTGCTCCAACCTTTTCCCTTGACTCTATATGTATCTCTCTGCTTCAAATGAGTTTCTTGTAAGCAGCATATTGTAGGATTCTGGTTTTTAATCTACTCTACTATTTGCTTACATTTGAAGGGAGAGTTCATCCCATTCACATTCAAAGTTATGATTACTAATTCTTTATTGCCTTCTGTGATATCTCCCGTCTGTTTGCATTTTTCCCCCTTTCCCCCCTTTTATCCATATTCCCCAGTCTTTTGTTTCGGAAAACCACCCCCTTCAGTGTTTTTGCCCTCCTATATCACACCCTCCCCTTTCTTTCCCCTTTCCCTTTATCCCTTTCCCCTTCCCTTCCTTTTCTTATTTCCCCTTATTTCCCCCAGTCCCCTTCCCTTTCTGTGTCCCCCCCCTCCCCATTTCCCCTTTTAATACTTGCAAGGTTAGATGTTTCATAAGTTAATTGAGTATGTATAGGTTGACTTTAAGCAAAATCTGATGAGAAGAAGATTCAGGTGTTTCTCCTTTGCTCCCTTCTTCCCCACTATTACCATAGGTATTTTGTACCTCTTAGTGTAATGAGATTTACCCCATTCAATCCCCTCCCTCCTCCAGTCTCTTTCCTGTTCCCCTTTTTAGGGTGGTAGTGTTTTTTTTTTAGATCCTTCTGTCTAAGTCATAGAAAATTCTGAGTGTCTGTCCCTTCTAGTTCTGTACATTCTGTCAAATAGAGTCAAAATTCCTGAGAGTTATTAGAGTCTTTCTCCCAAGTGGCATTAAAGCCAGTTACATCCCATTGGATAGTAGTCTGATGGATAGGTCATGAATGTCTATCATTTCTGGCTAGGCGTATTCTCTCTGTTAGAGTTACATTTACATAATTACATAAGGTTTATGAGAATCTTTTTTTTTTTACCCCCATGCTGGGGTTTAGCCAATTTCAACTTACTGGATTGCATTTTTTTTCTTTTACTGCCACTCCCCCCCCTTTTTTTTTACCTTTTCATGTGTCTCTTGAACCTCCTGTTTGATGTCCAGATTTTCTTTTTAGCTCTGGTCTTTTCATCAGAAATTTTTGGAATTCTTCCATTTCATTAAATGTCCATCTTTTTCCCTGGAAGAGAAGGCTCAGCTTTGCAGGAAAGTAGATTCTTGGCTGCATTCCAAGCTCCCGTGCTTTTCAAAATATCTCATTCCAGGCCCTTCGATCCCTTAAAGTTAATGCAGCCAGGTCCTGCGTGATCCTTACTGTGGCTCCTTGATATTTAAATTGTTTCTTTCTGGCTGCTTGCAGGATTTTCTCTTTTATCTGATAGTTCTGGAGTTTGGCCACAACATTCCTTGGTGTTTTCCTTTTAGGATCTTTTTCTGGTGGGGATCGATGTTCTCTTTCAATAACTACTTTGCCCTCCGATTCCATGATGTCAGGGCAGTTTTCCATCACTAGATCCTGTAATATTAAGTCCAGGCTTTTTTTCTCTTCAATTTTTTCAGTAAGTCCTATAATTTTCAGGTTTCCCCTCCTCGTTCTATTCTCAAGGTCAGTGGTTTTGTTGATTAGGTATTTCACATTTGCTTCTATTTTTTCTATTTTTTGATTTTGCTTAACTGACTCTTGCTGTCTCATGGAGTCATTAGTTTCTGTAGACTCCATTATTTTTTTGCGGGGAGGAGTTTTCTTCATTAACCTTTTGCAACTCCTTTTCCAATTGGTCAGTTCTACTTTTGAAAGAGCTTTCCATTTGACCAATTGATGTTTTGAGAGAATTAATTTCTTTTTGCATTTGCTCGTTTGAGGATCTAAGAGAATTATTCTCATTTTGTAATTGTGCAATTGATGATCTGAGAGATTTATTCTCCTTTTGTTTTTGTACAATTGTACTTTCTAAGGTATTAATTGTCTCCCCCAAATTTTTAAGCTCCTTCCTTATTTCTTCAAGGAAGTCTTTCTGTGCTGGAGACCAGATTGTATTCCCCTCAGAGGTTCCAGGTCTCTCTGAGTTGGGGTCTTTACCTTCCAGGAATTTTAATATGGATCTACCTTTCCGCTGACCCTTCTTCATTATGCTAAGACCTTGAGTTGTGGGGGGGGCTGGTTCACCTGGGCTTGAGATCTCTGAAGGCTTTACTGAGTGCAGTTTCTCTGGCTGGCCAGTAGGAGGTGATGGTTGTCCTCTCTGGAGTGTCTGTGACCTTGGTTGGGAGGCCTTTTCCCTTTGCCCTAAGGCAGGAGTTGGAACTATTGAATTCTTTTGCCTTCAATCAGTGGTGGGCTTTACCCTGGCCTGAGGTCATTCCTCAGCTGGGCTGGTTCTTTTGCTCACACACCTGGGCCTGAGGCAGAAGTAATTTGCCTTTGTTTGAGGAGAAGCCTCTGTGCAATGGAGATGTGCCCTCAGAGTTTTTCAGACCCTAGAAGCCTAGGGATGGTGTCTGCCATTCTCCTGCACCAGAATACTTCCCCCAGCCTGGTCCTGGAGCTCCAGGGGGACAGCACCAACACCAGCGCCTCTGCTTCCCCGCGGACCCAAGCCCCTTTTGTCCAGCCCCATCACTGATCCAGCAGGTCCGCTCTCCAGCCCTCAGACTCCTGGTTCCAATTCAGCTGTTAATCTGGCTGATCTGGGGCAGATCATCTCTTGGAGCCCAGACTCACCTGCCCGGATTAGTCCAAGGCTGCTGTGGGAGATAAATCCTGAGGTAGCTGTTCTTCTGGCTTTTCTTTCTGGGTTTTCTGGATCGGATTTCTTTTAAGAGGTTTGTTTCATGTGATAGATGAGGAAGAGTTCAGGAGACTTTAGAATTGTGCCTGTCTTCTCTCTGCCATCTTGGCCGGAAGTCAATTTGCCAGTCTTTTACATTGTTTTCATGGTATATATTGATCCAAATTGAATGTGATGAGAGAGAAATCATATCCTTAAGGAAGATACATAAAGTATAAAAGATAGCAAGATCAGACGATAAGATATCAGGGGTTTTTTCCTAAATTAAAGGTAATAGTCCTTGGTCTTTGTTCAAACTCCACAGTTCTTTTTCTGGATACAGATGGTATTCTCCACTGCAGACAGCCCCAAATTGTCCCTGATTGTTGTACTGATGGAATGAGCAAGTCCATCAAGGTTGATCATCACCCCCATGTTGCCATTAGAGTGTACAATTTTTTCTGGTTCTGCTCATCTCACTCAGCATCAGTTCATGCAAATCACTCCAAGCTTCCCTGAATTCCCATCCCTCCTGTTTTCTAATACAACAATAGTGTTCCATAACATACATATACCACAGTTTTCTAAGCCATTCCCCAATTGAAAGACATTCATTTAATTTTCAATTCTTTGCCACCACTAACAGGGCTGCTATGAATATTTTTGTACAAGTGATGTTTTTACTCTTTTTCATCATCTCTTCAGGGTATAGACCCAGTAGTGGTATTGCTGGATCAAAGTGCATTCTTATTTTTATTGCCCTTTGGGCATAGTTCCAGATATCTCTCCAGAAAGGTTGGATGAGTTTGCAGCTCTACCAACTATGTATTAGTTTCCCAGATTTCCCACAACCCTTCCAACAATGATCATTGTCCTTTCTGTTCATATTGACCATAAACTATGAGTCTATGAAATGAAAAAAAAACTGAATTCTGGTAGTCATTCCTATTCTAACACCTAATAACTTCTTACCCTGCTTTTCATCTTCCTGACGAGTTACTAAGCTAGGACAGAATTGTCCCATATAAGTGACAAAGAGAGGTTAATTCCTCCTAGACAATTTCAGTGTTCATTAAGCAGACAGAAGATGCCAAATAATAAGCAGATAAATCCCTGATTTCACTCTGATCACACTCTAAGTTTTCTTGGGAGAGGGGGTTTCTTCCTAGTAGATTTGTTTTCTTACCTTCCCTTCTCATCCTGGATACCCTTCTTTTGGGGTCCATTCAACAGAGGTGAAAGTATATGACACTTTAAGAAAATATATCTATATCTATATATATCTATATATATCTATATCTATCTATCTCTATATATATATGTATATGTATATGCATGTACTTAACATTTGGTACAATATTCGACTCATTGTACTTAGGAGTCCCTAACTTGGGCCATTATGTCATGAGACATCCAGGTTGCATTCACTTTATTCCTGAATCTACCCCTTTGCTATAGAGACTTTCTTTCTGTAAGTCAAGAACATTATCTCCCAATGCAAATATCCTTTTTACCATTTGTCCTCTCAGCTTTTAAACTCTCCCCCCTCTTTATGTATTATCCTTGCCTATTAAAATATAAGTCTCTTGAGGGTAGAGATTGTTTTATTTGCTTATATTTGAATCCCCAGTACTTGACACAGTTTCTGGCTCATAGTAAGTGCTTAATAAATTTTCTTACCACCTATGCTCAATCAGTTTTCAAAAAAAAGGTAATTTCAGTTTTCTATGAGTGTAAGATTTGGCAAGTGTGTGCATGTATGAGTGTGTATGTATACTTCTGGTTATAGTTTCCCCTTACTTTTCTCTGGTTAATTTTAGATTTAGTTTTTATCAATAGTTCACTCTAATAAAATACCTACTTGGAGGGAGTTAAAACTCAAGAAGATATTAATGCGCAATACTTAGTTGCCATGTCTGAACTTCCCAGGGCTTGAAATGACAAATTTTCCATTTCAGATAAAAGTCAAAATAGGTTTTTTTTTTTTTGTGGGATAGGATGGGGAATTCCTAATTGTTCCCTCACTTTGCCTTCAAAGTGTATGGAGTTCCTACATTGCAGTTATGACAAACTTTGGCATCCTAACTCTTGAAAGACTGGGATTCTCTCTTTTCCTTATAGAGTAGGCTGGGAGTGGTTCTCTAATGGCTTACCATGTGAACTTCACTATGTTCCACTGTGATTCCACTAGCCATTGCTGTAACTCTCCAACTCAAAATACCCTGGTCTGGCCATCACTGTCCTATGTCTTCTTGGGTTCAGGTTCTACCTTCACTCTTTAATTTATAACTTACTTATATTTGTATATTTATATATGTATTACGTGTGTGTGTGTGTGTGTGTGTGTGTGTGTGTGTGTGTGTGTGTACTTAGTATTTGGTACACTGTTCTACTCATAGTAAACATTTAATAAATGTATTTTTTATTTACTCATTCAAAGCACCATGGTACACGAAACCTGAGTCAGCTATCCACCCATTCAGAAGAGGATTACACAGTGCATTGAAGAACAGTGATTGGTGGTGGTTTTCTTATGAAACATCTGAAATCCAATGGCAGAATTTCAGGGGCACTTGGGAGGAAAGTGTACTTTCCCAAAAAATTATTTACTGTTTTGCAAGTACAAAACAGCCAGGCAGTCAGGACCCTTTGCAATTTGATTCTCACCTAGGTCTTTTATTTATTTCAATGCATCCTTCAAAAGGAAATTGTTTAATTCAGAAGCTACTCCAAGGATTCCATTGATGGCTGCTACTGACCTTCTCTGTGCTATGTTTTGAAATCTCATTTGGTTTGAGTCCAATTATGCACATAGTAAATAGTTGTTTATTTGAATCAGGGTGTATGGGGAACTATGCCCCACCCATGTTCAATAGACCTCACCAGTTACCTATCAATTGTAATCACTAAATTTGGGTTAATAAAAGCACCCAGATCAGACTGGATATAAGCCCAAATTTTCTGAAGTTTTTTTGCCCTAAATGTTCTATGCTGAAATGCCTTTTTTGAAATCTTAAAATTATTTTTTTTCCATGAACAGAAAAAAGCACAATGACATGCATATAGAATTTACCTGCCATACAAGACTGGAAGCGTTAACCAGGTCTGGAATGATAGAATCACAATCCAATATATTGTTGTTCAGTTAGAGTTACTGGTCAAGTCTAATAAGATCAAATATAGTAAACACAGTTCTCATACTTGGAATGTGAGAGGTAGAATGTCTAGGGAGACAATAGACATTATCAAAAAGGCAGTTCGATGGTATCATGGAGAGAGTCCATAAATTAGAGTCAAAAAGACTTGAGTTCGAATTTGGCCTCAGACATTTATTAGCTATTTGACCCTGGGCAACTTATTCAAAGCTCTGTCTCAGTGTTTCATCTTTTGTGAAATGGGAATAACAATGGCATCTGTCTGTCAGAAGAGTTGTGAATATCAAAGGAAATAATATTTGTAAAGCTCTTTGCAAAATTATATCACTATATATATATGTATATATATATATATATATATATATATATATATATATATATATATATGTATGTATTAGTTGTGGTGGTTGTTATTGTTGGTGATGGTTTTAAAGAAACCTGGCTTTTTAATGGGCTTTAAGTTTATATGATTCAAGAGTAGGACGTCTTAGACAAAAAATTGGGAAAATAACCTTTTTTTTGCAGAGTCCAGAAGGACAGTTGAGTTATCTTTTATTGTATCACATTGATTCCATTCCAATGACCTATATTTGCAAAGTTTTCAAGTCTTGTCAAATCTATCTCAGCAATTTCTTAATTCTTTCAATCCTTTTCGTTACTCTGTACCAATTAAGCTATTTTATTACTTCTTGTCTAGACCAAAAGTAACTCTGTCCATGGTCCCTCCAGTGTCCAATTCATTTTTTGCACAAGAGCTGAAATGATATTCCAAATGTGAGTCTTATTGTGACATTTTTCTCAAAGCAAATGTATGGTTTAACTGCAAATGTGATTTGATCAGGTCAGCGTATAGAAGAATTTATATATATATATATATATATATATATGTATATATATATGTATGTGCATGTATGTGTGTGTGCATATGTCTGTGAGAGAGAAGGAGGGAGAGAGAGGTGTGAAGGGAGAAGGAAGAGAGAGATAAGAGGCAGACACTAACTGAAAGACATACACAGACAGAGAGAAAGAGAACACATCTGCAATGGCAAATTTTAATGTTATTCTAGATCTGATCTGGATGAAGGAGACAAGGATGCTGAAGGGACCAGAGAAAATTCCATTACAAGTACTGTTGTAATTGCAGTGTATAATTAACTTGGAGAAGGAAAGAATTCAGATGTATATGATAGCTATCTTCAAGAATTTGAAGAATTATTATGTAGAAGAGACATTCTTATTTTTAGACTTATTCAACTTGGTCCTAGAGGACAAAACTGGAATCAGTAGAAGAGATATTTCAGAAAGACAGATTTATTTAAGGAAAATAAAGCTAAAAATTATTGTATTATCACAGAAACAGGTTTTTTAGTAAAGATCAGATATCCCCTTGGTGCAGATGTTATAGAAAGTTTTCTGTATAGGAATAATTTTAACTAGATGAACTCTGAGGTCCCTTTAAGCTCTGAGATGACGTGAATTAGTCAACATGTTTTTACCCTTTGCATTGAGAATGAAAAGAGAATAAAAAAATTAATGTTGGATCTAAATTTGGGAGGGGGAATCTTTTAGTAATTACATATTGCAGAGCTTTATTGGCCAACAAACTATTTTACCCAGTAATTAAGGAGAGTGCATCACTAAATATCCTCAACCTGAGTGTCCTATATTTTCAGAACTGAGAGTGAATTTGTTCTTTCATTGAACAAATTCACAAATTGATAGCCTGAGAGTTTAAGTTGACTTTCCTTAGCTTAAGTTCTTTGATTTGGCTGGCTTTGTTCCTCATGAATTTTTTCTGTCCCTTACCCACTCTTTCTACCACACCCACTTGGATTCTTTTTGTATTGTCAGAAATTCCCTTCATTCACCTATTCTTCTGCTTCTCACCTCACTATTAGAGGAGTGTTCTGCTAATCTCAAGTTCAATGTATTTGAACAACAAATTGAATCTAATTTCTTCAATATCCTTCTTCCCTGTCCTTTTAGCTTCTTATTCCTTATCTCTTGAAACCTCAGATCATTTTTTGATTCATAGGTCTAGAAAGAACAAATAGTCTAAATCTCTTGCTTTTTATTTGAAACTGAGACCTAGAGAGCCTGAGACTTGCCCAGCGTCATGCAAGAACCACATGACACAATTTGCATTTAAACCCAGAACCCCCTGACTTCAAAACCTGTGATGTTTTTGTTGTCTCATTCCATTGACTCTCTAAACAGTTTTTAAGATGTCATTTCTACCTCAGCAATACCTCTTAAATCTTTCCTTTTCATTTACTCTACATTCAATTAAAATTTTTATTTCTCCTTGTCTGGATTGATATAACAAGTTTGCCATTGGTTTCTCCACTGTCCATTCCATTTTTCACACAACTGCTCTAATGATCTTTTGTGGATTTGAATCTGATCATGCCACAGACATCAATAAACACACTTACACATATATGTAATATGTTTTCATGTATGTGTAATATTTATTTATATATTACTATATACATAATATGTAATTGAATATATGTGTAATATATATTTATATGTAAACACACATATGTATTCTGATATACATCCTTTACCAATCATTAATACACATAGAAATTTTTAGAAGTTTGGAATAATCCTCAAAGGAATCTTAAGACATGGAATGCTAGAGTATAGAATGTTAGAAATGGAAAGGAACTCAGGAGAGAGAATTCTAGAATATAAAGCTTTAAATGTCAGTGCAGAAAGACATCTTAAGAAGTCATCTAATTTAAGTTCCTAATTTTAGAGATGAACAAACTAAGGCTCGGAAAGGCTGATTTCTCATTTGCACGAGTGACCTCTCTAGTCTTCTTTCTGAGAGATAACATCAATTACAACCCTAATGTCTTCACTGGAGGCCCAATGTTATGGTACTGCTGATATTTTCTGAGATTTTTCCTCTCCTGAGCTGACAGGATGAATTTTGACTGAAGAAAGAGGTCTGTAATTGAAAACATGAATCACCACAGTTTCCAAGAGCTAAAAGATTTGCATATTGTCATCTTCTTGATAGTGAAACCCAGTTATGTAAATGAATTATGAAAGTTCACATTGCTATTTAAATAACATTGAAGTCATTCTTCATTAACAGGCAGAGCCTTCAGAGTTGAGGCACAGTCTAAGCATTTCACCCTTGCTTAGAAGGCAGAAAGAAAATGGTTCAAGATAGAATGATTTCTTGAAACTTCTTTGATTAATTTAACATTAAGCAGTACCTAGATTGTGCCATATGCCATGATAGCGAATGCTGGGGAGAGAGAAGATCTGTGCAGTGTATGGTCAAGTGTGAGAGCCAAGCTAGAGAGAAATTAAACTTGCTATTCCTACAGAGTATAGAATAGGTATAAGAAAGGCTTCTTTAAGGCTGAATGGGGTCCTTTGTGAGCCATTAACACAGATCAGTAGAAGGCAGTTTAGGTGGTTCAATGGATAGAAAGTCAGTCCTAGAGTGGTCAGTAAGGTTTCAGTTCAAATTCAACCCCAGACATTTGCTTACTGAATACCTTTAGGCAAATCTCATATCCTCTTCACCTGTTTCATCATCTTTTAAATGGGTATAAAAGAAGCATCTACTTCTCAAAGTTATCATGAAGATAAAAATGAAACAGCATATGTAAAATACTTTGCAAAACTTAAGGAGCTATGTAAAAGTTAGCCTTTATTATTTTTACTTAAATAACAGGAGTCAAGTTTACTAGCTGCTATTGTAGTCATTTATCTGACCATTTTAAAGGGAAAATCAGTGGGATTGGGAATCAGTGAAACCAAATCCAAAGATCAGAAGCTTAGCTAGATATTAAAAAAAAAATTAAGCAAAAGCTTTAGCTTTGAGGAAACAATCAAACTAAGTGGGAAAAAGGAAGGGGAAAATTCAATCCAAAGACAGTGCATGTCAAGATAACAAAGATAAGCAGGAACTCTCAGTAATTGTAGAGACAAATTGTCCAGTGATAACATGGAGTAAATCAGAAAATTATTTTGATGAAGTAAAAATCTCATAAGGAGCCAATCCTGAAATTTTGCAAAATCCATTTTGTTTATTTCAAATCTCATCACAAGCAGAGATACAGGTGACTTAATGTAGGGACCTAATAAATGTTTATTGACTAGCTAACATTTTTTTAAATCAAAATAAACCAACCAGGGCCATCTGAATCACCAAACACATCAAGTCAAATGCAAAATGCATTTATTCCATACGAAAGCTCTCCCATGTCAAAGGTGTCTGCATTTAGCATACAGAAAATCTTCTCTGCTGGTCTTTTGTAGGTGAGAACATTTTTACAACTGTTGCAGATCTGGTTATCCTTAAAGAAAGAAAAAGATCCAAGTGCACCCTTTTCACAGTACAGCAATATGTTGACTACAGTCTGGTATTCATGACTAGTTTTCCTGGAGATACTATGTTTTCATTCTCCTGTGATATGCATCCCTGAGGAAGTATTTTGTGCCAAGTCATGTTTTTGAGTTGCTCAAAGTCTTGGGTATAGAGAACATCAAAGAGTTTTATGGTGATCAGAAAATATTATCACAAAGTTAGCTGCACCTATATCCTTGAGCTTTCTGAACCCTTTCCTGTTCTTCCAGTTATGTTGTCAAAGGACAAGTTATCCTATGATGGGTTACATTTTTAAAATAGAGGAAAATTGTAAGATATTTTAAAAATGACTCTAGGAGACCATCCTCTGATGCCTTAACCTGATAAAAATATAGTCTTAGTTTCCCAAAACTTGAAAGGCAAATTTCAATGTATCTTTTCAGGGAGGAAGAAGGAATAAATGTTTATTAAACATCTATTTTATATTAAAGAAGGACACCTAAATGATACAAACAGGATAAGAGTTCACATCTGACCTCAGACATTTACTAACTCTGTGACCCAGGACAAGTTACTTATCCTGTTTGTCTCAGTTTCCTCATTTCAAAAAAATGATCTGGAGAAGGAAATGGCAAACCATTCTAGTGGTTTCAAGAAAACTCCAAAATGGGGGCACAATAAAAACAACTGAAGGACAAACAAGAAGAAATTCTTTGGGCAAGGATGGACATATGATCAGAGATTTAGAGATGAAAGGGAACCTGGAAACATAGATTTCAACCGTTTAATATGTTGTTCATTCAGAATTTTACATATTTTTGGAACCCAACAAAAATCTTCTTTCCCTGCTAGCATCCTTCCACAATGGGACAAATAGAACCCTTGTAATGATTATGCAAAAATTAAGCAAAAACTTCCACAATGACCATTTCTAAAATTATATCTTATCCTTCTCCTTGAGTCCCTCATCTCTCTGTAAGGAGATTGTGTGATATGCCTCAGCATCCATCCTCTGGCAAAAGTGATGACAGTATTTGATTCTTTCAAAGTCCTTTGTTTCTGCAGTATTGTCTTTATTTTATACAATTTTCAACTGATTCTGTTAACTTCTTTCTGATTCAATTCAAGAAAGCCGTTTTAGACTTTTTTGAAACCAACTCAACATTATTTCTCATGGCACAATAATATTCATCACATACACACCATGATTTGCTCAGTCACTCCTCCAGTGATTGGCATTGGCATGCCTTTAAGTTGTAGTTTTTTTACTAAAGTGCACGTGCGCATGTGCGTGCGCACACACACACACACACACACACACACACACACACACACACAGAGTTTATTTGATCCCCTTTTGGAGTTCCCCCCTCATATTGAAGATAAAGAAACTTGCCCAGGGTCATACAGCTAGTATCTAAGTTAAAATTTGAATTTAGAGCTTTCTGACTCAAAGTCCAGTGTTCTACCTGTTCTACCCATTGTGCTACCTAGACAACAAAGTGCACGCAGGAATGGTTGCAGAGGTTCGACTGAAGCAAAGGAGTAGATCACAAATGAAGACTAGTAATATAGAAGTAGCATAAAATTATACAGGACTTTGAATTCAAGGAAAATGCATTCAAATGACTTAATCTTTTTGAAGGTATTGATATTTCCTTCCATTTCCTCCTAATAAAAGATAATTATGATAATAGTTGTAGTCTCTTTTAATGATGAATTTACCTAATTTCGGTCACCAAATGATTTCTCAACTCTTGCTTGGTATTTTTTCTTTACTGTTGTAGCCTAAAGGATAATGGTTCATATTGGACCCTTCTTTGATATGCAAGCTAGACAATAAATACTTATTGAGACCCTGCAGGAAACAGAAAACTGTAGGGGATTTCTGGACTTCAATGGAAGAGTGGATTGTGGAAGCAGTAACTCTCCTGCACTGTGCAGGGCTGATTAATGAATAGGCCAACAATGCCAAACTCCAGACAAGTAGAGTTGCCTTGGGAGATCTCCCTAACATTTTGACCCAATTCTTGCAAATGTTTCATCTTTAAAATAACCTTTGCAGTCATCTTAGTAACCTGTCTATTTTGGCAGGAACATGGCCCAGATACATATTTCTATTCATTATCATCTAACTCTTTTAAAAGTACCTACCAGGTTCAAGTCCTTGTCAATTGATTTCCACAAGAGTAAATTAATGTCTTGGAACCTTATGAATTCATTGTCTTCCAATCCCTTTCTAAAGTCACAAAAATTTTAAGTCATTAAAAAAATTTTACTTCAGCAATTTGACAGAATTTTATGGGTCTTCATTATAACATCTATCTTTTCTTTCTTCTGTAATCTCAAATTCCTTATAACTTTCAGTGTATTTAGAATGTGGAATCATTAGGGGTGTTTACTCATGCTTCTTTTGCCTGTCCTCCCAAGCATTTGGATTATCTACATGATTTCTTCTAAGGGCAGAAGATGCCACAACTGTTATTTTAATTCCTTTTATTTTTGCAAGGCAGTGGAGTTCATTAACTTGCCCAATGTCACAGAGCTAGGTAATTATTAAGTGAGGTTGGATTTGAGCTCCTGACACCAGGGTTGGTACTCTATCCACTGTGCCACCTAGCTGCCCTACTATTTTAATTTCTAAGAAGGTACTCAGTAAGTTATATTGCTTTGTAAGGTAAGTTATATTGCTTTGTCCACCAAAAATCAAGCCTTGTTTTGAAAAGGAAATGATATTTTTTAGATTTTGCTATTATTAGAATACTGCCTAAAATATAAGTCCTGGTCCTCCTTCATTTATTCCATTCAATTAAAAAAACTCAATAAGTACTGACAATAGGCATGCCCCTGTGATAGGACTGGTGATAGGATAAACTCTTTTTCTTAAAGGAACTTATAAATTACTGGGAGCATATCATTATGTGCACAAATAAGTTTAATATGAAATTGAATATCTTCAAGCAAAAAAGATTCAAATAAATTACTAAAATGAAAAAAAAGATGGGAAGAAATCACTTTCATCTCAGAGATTCATAGAAAAGACCTTACTTGTGATAAATCTGAAGGGAAGAAAATATTATCCATGAGCAGAGATGAGGAAAGTAGTGCATTATAAGCCTGAGTGATGATCTATCCAAATGCACAGAAGATCAAACAAGATAAGAAAATGTTATTAGATCAGTTTTGCTAATCATTTGGTGGCACAATAGATAAACTTCAGGATTGGACACAAAGTAAGGAAGATTCATCTTCTGAGTTCAAATCTGGTTTCAGACATTTACTAACTACGTGACCCAGGATGAATCACTTAACCCTCTTTGCCTCAGTTTTTTCATTTGCAAAATGAGCTGGAGAAGGAATTGGTAAACACTTCAATATCTTTGCCAAGAAAACCACAAATGATACCACAAATAACTTGACATGTCTGAAAATAACTGAACAATAGCAACAGTGCATGAAGGGGAGTCATTTTAAATAAGGCTAGAAAGAAGCTCAACTGTGAAAGGTTATAAATGCCAGCCTTGATTTGTATTTTGTCCTAGAGGCAATACATAGTTACTAATAATTTTTGGTGAGGGGAGTAGTAGGATTCTGTTCAGACCAGTTAGTATCTTAGGAAAATTGTCTTGCCACTGATATCAAGAATAGACAGGAGAGGGGAGATATTGAAAGAAGGGGACTAAATCCATAATAATATGAACCTTTTAATGTACTCATTTGTTGAAGACTTCTATGAATCAGGAACTGTGCATCCTATAGCCATTTAATTCTTCTCCAGGCTAAACATTTTCAGTCTTTTTTCATAATTCTAGATAGCGGTTTTTTTAGATACATACAAATTTGTCAATGTCTTTCTTAAAATGTAGTATTCAAAAACAGAATCAGTATTGCCAATTTGCGCTGATTGAGATTGAGGATGACAAGACCACCAACTCCTTCTTAGTCCTATTCACTGTGTCCTTTTTATAGAGTATAAAATTTCACTATTCCTTTATTTATTTATTAATTTTTGTAGGGGGAAAGGAAAGTGTGGTATTATTGACTCTGATAATATAGTCCAAAAAGTGTTTTCCATTATTTACCTTCAGTACTTTTATATAACAATAATAAAATATTTTCAAGATATACATGGATAAATTTTGAATATATATGTGCAAAATGTAAGTTGGAGAGAAGTTTCTGCAGTTCCATGAAATGTTCCTTTAATGACCCCAAGTTTCTCCATGAAACAAAGGTCCAAATCCTTACTAACAATAATCTTATGTTGGTGTTTTTGATTGTGGGTTTCAGAGGGGGAAAGGAAGTCTAATTTTCAGCATGAGCATTCACACCTCAAAAATCAACAAATGAAATCAAGAATTTAGAAAATCTTTGAAATAAGGGTTTGATTTATTATCTGATGATTGTTGATTTAAGAAAGTGATGGAGAAAATGTTAATAATGCATTTAAAACTTAAATATGTGTTGGGAGTTTTTAAAGATCCAATAGTTAGCATTTATTAGAATATCACTGGTCACAGAACACCATAGTCTCTCAAGAAATGAAGTTGATCACTCATAGGGCAATGGTGGAAGTAAACAGGTTGCAGCAATCAGTCAATAAGGATTTATTAAGGTTTATTATTTGCCAGACTCAGTGCTATGTTGGAAGTGCAAATGCAAATAGAAAGAAAAATAGTCCCTGCCCCTCAAGGAGTTTGAAGGGATGACAGAACATGAAAGGAAGCTGAAATGAGGAAGGGAGATGGAGAGATAAAAGGCAGTGAGGAGATTACCAAATATATGACCAGAAAAGAGCAAAGGATAACTAGAGGATATCCTGGGAGGTAACGTAATTTCTTGGTGATATGAAAAAAAAACAGATTTCTCCCAGTGCATTGGAAGATCTTCTATAATGAATTTATGGTACAACATATATTAGAGTCATGAAGGATGAGTAGCCATGAATGAATTGCAAATTACTTCATGGAGTGAATTCACAAACTGATGGGATCACAGATTCATTCCAAAATAAGACATGGTCAGACTATTTATGGCACCCAGTCAAGAGGTTATCAGAGCAATGG
The DNA here is from genome assembly GCF_037893015.1 of Macrotis lagotis. NCBI lineage: Eukaryota > Metazoa > Chordata > Mammalia > Peramelemorphia > Peramelidae > Macrotis > Macrotis lagotis. The sequence goes on along the minus strand of NC_133666.1, from coordinate 596,711,059 downwards.
ATAATTCCAGTATCATTTTTCCCCCTCTCTGAGACAAGGGAACCCTGCTCAAGGTCTTGTTACTATTCTTAGTATGTTACTAGGAACAAAAAAATCAGCTGTGATCTCTGGAAGGTAAATCAATATTGTTCTTTATTATTTTCAGTTGTAAATAAATATTTTTAATATTTTAATAATCTTAAGAGCTTTCAGAAACTCAGTAACTATGCAGGTAATATTTTAACTAAAGTGAGAGTGTTATAAGAAATGGATCCTTCCTGAATTTGGGAGCAAAATTAATAGGCATTTCTAAGACTCTTTGGGAAACTATTGTCTAAGGGATTTGGGGAGAAATTGGAGTGCAAAAATTGACTTTTATTCATTGTCTGTCCCTTGGTTTTACTTTAATAGCTTCCAGAAGTTTAAAGCTTAATGGATTCAAACTTTGTAAAACACTAATTGAACAATTAAAATCCTATAGATATAATAGATTTATATTTGACAAAGTGGTTTTCTTACAATATAAGATAATTATATTATATTATATATACATTATAAATTACATTATATACATGTATATATTTATATTACATATACAATATAAGATAATTATGATAACTATTTTTGAGATGTGCATATAACACACCTATGAAATGTGTAAAGATGAGGAGATTCAGTTATTTAGTGCAAGAGAGAGAATGGTTAGACAGCTAGAATAATGCAGTGGTACCCACAAAATGTTAACAGTAAAGTTTCTAAGTTTCTGTGTAGATCTGTGGAGGATATGTGGGAAATTATGGGTAAAATGATAATATCAGCAAAAAGGTCTGTCATCTTGCTTGAGATGTATCCAAGACATAATAGAAAACTGAACAAGATTTATTAAAGCAGATGATTATTGCATACTTTTGGCAATTCCAATGTACACAAATAATAATACAATCAGATTCTAAAAAGTATTAATTGCAAAGATTTGGGTAAGAAACTGAAAAAACATAGGAGGATAGATTGCATTTTTGTGGGAATCTCTTCTCCACTGAAGTTAAGGAATGAGAAAATTTGACTGAGAAACTGAAAATATGATTTTTTTAAAAAAGGTTATTGCTTAGAATGAATTTAGCCTTTTGTACCAAGGCTTAAAATAGAGGATGTCAGAGTCTAGCCAGGAATGAAGTCCATTTAACAAAGGCTGGTAAGAATGTTCTTGTGCATCTGGCAAAACTATTCAAAGGAAGCTAAAATGAAGAGTAATGGAGAAAAAACTTCCTATTGTGTACAAATACTATTTATCCCTTGCTAAGTACCATACCATAGGATATAACTAAAATAAAGGTTGAAAAATAACAATTGAAGCACTTATAAAAAATCTGTAAAAGTAGCCAAAGTAGGGAAAACCTCTTAAACACAAATGTTCAGAGTTTATGAAATAAGAGAGAGGAACTTAAGATTCTCATGCAAAGACATATTATGAAACTTAATAGAATGAGACTCATGAATGAAATGAGTATAAAGGGATATAACTTATTCAGGAAAAACATGCGGAAAAAAGGAGAGGATAGGGTAGCTTTATATATATTAAGAAAGGATACTACTATGAGTAAATCTAAGAAGGGATAGACAAGGCACAAAAGAGAACATTAGTATAAAATCAGTGTTGACAGAAACAAATATCGTCATCGGGACATAGTAAAAGATTGTCACAAGAAAGTCAAGATAGTTCATAAGACCAGTACAGGATAGCAAAGAGTATCCAGAAACTGTTATCATCATAATCATCATCATCACCATCATCATCTTTTCCTTCCCTCCTCTTCCCTCCCTCCCTTCCTCTAGCCCTTCCTTCCTTCCTTCCTTCCTTCCTTCCTTCCTTCCTTCCTTCCTTCCTTCCTTCCTTCCTTCCTTCCTTCCTTCCTTCCTTCCTTCCTACCATTTCTTCCTTCCTGTGAATTTATAGGGAATTTGCAAAGCAACTCAGATGTTCAATAAAGTGAGATATAGAAATGGAAAACAAGGACAGAAGATATGTATAAAACATTGGGAAATGTTTAACAATAAGAACAGGATTGCTAAAATTCAGAACAACCTGAGACTGTGGAGGGGAGAAGAGAATAATCATTTATTAAGGACCTGCTGTGTATCATGTAATATTCCAAACATCTGCAGATATTAGGTCATTTTATTCTTACAACTCTAGGAGGTAATTACTATTACTATTGTCATTTAAAATTTTTGTTAGATTTAATATATTTTAACCCAATTACATATTAAAATAATTTTTCACATTTGGATTTTTTAAGTTTTGAGTTCCAAATTCTATCCCTCCCTCCTGAGATAGTGAGCAATGAGATAGAGGATATATATATATTGTATATATATATATATATATATATATATATATATATATATATTATATATATAATATATATATGATAGATATAGATATATAGATATATAAATAGATAATATATATGTATTATATATGTTTCAATTATATAAAATGTTTCAATATTAGTCATTTTATATGAAAAGGAATAAAAGAAAAGAATAAAAGAAAGTAAATGAAAAATAGCATGCTTCAGTCTCCTTTCAGATAATATTCTTTCTTTGGAGGTGGAGTCATCATTATTGTCTTAGGCAATTATATATATATTTTTTAGTTTTTGCAAGGCAATGGGGTTAAGTGGCTTGCCCAAGGCCACACAGCTAGGTAATTATTAAGTGTCTGAGGCCAGGTTTAAACTCAGGTACTCCTGACTCCAGGGCCAGTGCTCTATCCACTGCGCCAACTAGCTGCCCCTAAATAATTGTATTCATGAGAATAGCTAATTCATTTACAATTCTTCATTTTATGCAATATTGCTATATTATGTATAATGTTCTTCTGATTCTGTTCATTTAACCTTGAATCAATTCATATATGTCTTTCCTTATTTTTGTTATTTGAAAGATGAGTAAAAAGGCAAATAAAGATTAAGTGATTTTCCCAGGACCTTTGACTGAATTTGAACTCAGACCCTCCCAAGGAAAGGGGCATCATTTTATCCACAAAATCACTTTATGCATTAACTGTGGCTAAAGACCAAAAAGCTATGTTGGGGGGAAAGGGAAGAATCAAAGTAATAGTATGAATAAAGCTAACAGTAAAAGAGAAGGCAGAGCTACTCAATTTTGCTTCAGTATTCTCTATGAAGAAGAATAAATGGCCTTTGCCATGGATATAATGGAGAAAAAATAATTAAAGGGAATTGATTCTCAGAATCAACAAGGAATTCAGAGAAGCCTAGAAGGATTTATATGAACTGATGCTGAGAGAGATGAGCAGAACCAGAAGAACTTTGTAGACCCTAACAGCAACATAGGCTTGATGATCAATCTTAATGGACTTGCTCATTTCATCAGTGCAAAAATCAGGGACAATTTTAAGATATCTGTGATGGAGAATACCATCTGCATCCAAAGAAAGAATTGTGGAGTTTAAACAAAGATCAAAAATTTTAATTTTTAAAAAGTTATCTTATGTAATTTTGCTATCTTGTATATTTTATTTCTTCCTTTAGGATATAATTTTTCTCTCAACACATTCAATTTTGATCAGTTTTGATCAGTGTATTGCGTGGAAACAATGTAAAGAATATCAGACTGCCTTCTGTGGCAGGTGGGGGGAGAGGGAAGCCAGACTGGGGGGGGGGATTGTAAAATTCAATAAAAATAAAAACAATTTTAAAAAGAATCAATAAGGTGATGAAGATACAAGGTTCAACAAGAGAATCTAGTTGAACTTTATGAATTCTAGCCACACATATCAGGTGAGGGGCATAGGTGGTTCAGTGGATAGAGCCCTGCACTTGGAATCAGAAAAAATTCATCTTCAAGAATTTAAATCTAGCCTCAGACTCTTGTGTGACTATGAGCAGGTCATTTTACCCTCTTTGCCTCAGTTTCCTCATCTATGTAAAATTAAATAGAAGTAGAAAGGAGTGTACTTTTTCTCAGCTGTACACGGTACCTTCACAAAAGTTGACACCATATTAAGTTGTAAAAAGCTCACAAACAAATGCAGAAAAACATGGTACCTCAGTTGTACATGGAACTGGAGAAGGAAATGGCAAACCATTCCAGTATCTTTATCAAGGAGACCTCAAAATGGAGTTACAGAGAGTTGACCATGATTAAACAAGTTTTCAGGTGAATTATATTGCCAGTTGCTGAAAGACATGGCAAATGTGATTGTATAATTAAATACAATATTTTATAACCTTTTACATAATTTACAAAAGACAACACTGGTTCATATGGTATTTGATTCTACTATTTATTCTTCAGAGAGAGAAAAAAATCTATGACCTGTAAAATATGATTTTTCTGGAGATAACTTATGAGTCTTTGATTTGGAGAGTCTAATTCTATAACCAGGGGCCATAAAAGAAGAAGATGTCTTGGGAAAATTGCCCCAACTCTTTGAAGGGTTCTAGGTGATTTAATAGTATATTCCAGGTGTGATAGTGATATGGTTATTATTGTTGTTTTCCATGAGACTTCCTAAGAAGAAAATATCTTGTTTCCAGTATAACGTCTAATTTGTAATTGAGAAAAAAGGGGACAACAGAAAGACATCAAGGAACTGCAGATTAAAACAGAACAATAATGTGGACCTCTTCCATTATGGCCTTTTGGCTTCCTGAATGGAGACATGGCCTCTATCAGAACAAGCTGAGAACCACAGCAGAAGAGCATTAAAGCTAGCAAGGAAGAAGGTGGGGACATGTACCACTTACCCACATAGATAAATTGGAAAGAAAAAGGAGTCTATAAAACCTTCTCTTCTAAAGCTAGTTACTTTTCACTTCTGGTCTCAATCTAATCCAGCTAACTTTCTTGAAACTCAACTTTGGTCAATCTTAATTTTGCATCTGGAGGTATATTCTCTGGTCAAGCTTTGTTCTTTGCCTCTTGGAGATGGAGAAAGTGCTATACACTTAGGGCAGCACTGGCCTCTAGTTATCTGTAATTAAATATAGTGCTGTATCATCTTTATGTCTCTAGTTTGCCTATATAAAAATTAACTCCATTCATTCATTTGTTCTTTCAAGATTTCATTCATTACCTTCCCTCTATATGGCACTAGAGGAATACTCAATATGTGTATTATAGACATTGTTCTTGCCCTCATGGAGTTTACATTCTACTAGGGGAATAGGATACAAAAAATAATTATGATATACAATATGATCTGATAAATATATTAGAAAACTGAAGAAAGTCTCAAAGGGAGAGTTATTACTAGCTGATGGAGAGGCCTGGGAGTTTGAGAACCAAAGCAAGTATCACAGGAGGCAGTGGCAATTTAATTAGGTTTTAAATGATATGTAGGATTCATCAGGGACAGAGGGAAGGAGGAGATTCCAGGCATAGGAACTATTCCAGATCAAAGCATGTAGGCGTGCTTTCCCTGGGGGTCAGGAAAAAGACTGTTCTAGTTTGATAGGAATATGTAGTAAATGACATGAACAGTATAATATGGAATAAAGCTGGAAAAATAGGAAGATATGAAAGTCCTTGAATGTTCTGCAGTATTATCATGAATAAAATTCTAAGAGACAAAATTTCCAGGTATTAAAAATCAATGAGGAAAAATCTATTAATTAGATTAGCCAATAATCAATAAATTGATGAGCTTTGATTTCTCTAAGTAAGCAAAGCCACCAAGGGAGAGTCTTGTATCAGTATAAATCTGATCTTTATTCTGGACAGCAAATTGCTGGGAACTCCTCTGACAGGAGAAAAAGCAACCTCTGATTCATGGATCTTAAATGAAGAAATGGGTTAAGAGTTCTCAACCCCCTCTAATTAGTTATCTTTGGGAGCAGAGTGATCAGCTGAGAAATTAATCTTGGTCATAAATTTTGAGCCTCCTTTAGCAATCTGAGCACCCCATCAAGGTTCTCTCTGATTTTATTTCTCCTTGATGAGCCAGGTCTCCTCAAACTCTAATGAAGGTTACAAGGACACAAGCTCATTCCCCCTGGGCAGGGATCTAATTTGAGCTGATTCCTGTTTATAGAGAATACAGAGCTCAAGTTTTCAGTTGGGTAGGACCAAGCCCAACCTAGTCAGTGAGTAGCACAGTGGATAGAGCCCTGACCTTGGAATCAGGAGGATGAGAGTTTGAATCTGACCTCAGACACCTGATTCTTATTAGCTGTGTGACCTTGGGCAAGTCACTTAACGCTGATTGTCTTGCATCCAGGTTCATCTCCAGTCATCTTAATTTATATCTGGCTACTAGATTCAGATGTCTCTGGTGGAGAAAATGAGACTGGTAACTTAGCACAACACTCCCTTGCTCAAATCCAATTCACATGCTTACCATGTCATCATCCCTCCCTGATGTCTTGTTCTTCAAAAATGAAGGACAAGGGGGCAGCTAGGTGGTGCAGTGGATAAAGCACCAGCCTTGGAGTCAGGAGTACCTGGGTTCAAATCCAGTCTCAGACACTTAATAATTACCTAGCTGTGTGACCTTGGGAAAGCCACTTAACCCCATTTGCCTTGCAAAACCTTAAAAAAAACGAAGGACAAAATGTAATCTTGAGAAGACATTTGTTGTGATAATATTTCTTAACTAGAATTGGTTAGGAAGGAGTTTCTCTTTAAGTTAGTTTAAGAGGTAGAGTTTTGATAGATAAAGGATATTACAAATTAATATTAATAACCAACTGATGCAACATTAAAATTAATTTTTCTCAGTAGATAAATAATCTTGATGATCTTTGAGCAAAGGACTGACAAGACAAGATATGCTTGTAAGGATATTGTTTTTGTCTTCATTCTTGAAGATGACCATGCCATCAAGGAGGTGATGCCATGACATGTATATGAATTGGATTTGAGTGAGTACTATGCTCACTCTTTCCTCCAGAACCATCTGGGTCCAGCAGCCAGACATGGATCAAGCAGGACAACTGGAAATGACCCTGGAAGTGAGGCAATCAGGGTTAAGTGATTTGTTCAAGATCACACTAAATGTCAAAAAACAGATTTGAGCTCAGAAGGTCTTTCTGCTTCCAGGGCACTTATACCCACTGCACCACCTAGTCACCTGTGAATATAGGATAACATCAATGTCCCAAGAATTGTCTTGCTAGAAGATACATTAGACTATCATATTATTAAGAACAATTTTTACATTATAGCTGAAATATGCATGGCGTACTTAAGCTCCAGATAATAAATCTTGATGGTTTACTTAGTTACAGAGACACATGAAAACCCACAAATTGGAAATTGTTACTTGTGGGGGGGAAGGCTTAATTTTCAGGGCTTTTTCCTTTCTTCCTCCCCAGTTAAAGATATATCTTTGGTCCTTTTCTCTGCTTGTGGGAGAACATTTGCTAATCAGTGTTATCAGTTTATATATATGCTATGGGGCCATCAGGAATCAGCTATTTAAGAAAGATGGCCCATGTGAGACCAGAAATATTGGTCTGAATGGGCAGGCTTTTCATTATAGCAATATTTCTAGTTCAGATGTATTCAAAATTAATATAAATACAGAAACAACACTTCTGAGAATCACTCAGAAGTCTTCTCACCAAAGGGTATTATGAGTGTATAAGAGATATTCTTTGAAATAAATTAGAATAATTCAGATATTCAAAAATTCTTATTATTGAAACTGATTATTTGTATTTCACAAAATATCAACATTTGTGTGTACTCAAAATGATTTTTCACTATCAAAATTTTCACCATCTGATGGAAAGATAATTAAAAAATTATGTGGCAAAGATGCTTTATTTCATCAATCCTTGGAGATCCTCTTCACCAACACAGATTATAAACCATCTCTGAACCATCCAAAGAATGTTGCCTGAGGCACCTTAAGGTTTAAGTAGATGTTCAGGTTCACATACACAGTCATTTTATAAGTATCAAAGTGGGATTCGAGCCCAGGTCTATCCCAAATCTAAGGTCAATTTTCTATCTTCTTCTAATAAAGCTAATTAGGTAAAAGCACTGTTGATAATGTAAAGTTTGAATTCTTAACCTGAGGTCTCTAAATATATATATATTTTAAAAAATTATGAGAAATAAAAATATAAAATGGCCTTGGTCCAGTTCAACTTCTTTCTGCTTCAATGAAGGTGACAGAGGATCGATTTCATTTATATAGTATTTTAAAGTATGTAAGGAAGTTACATTATAGCATTTGGGACTCACCACACCAATATGAAATAAGTACTATAATTATTATTCTACCTATTTTGTAGATGTGGAAACTAATATCAGATGAGTTAAATGACTTAACATTATTACAGAGCTACTAAATGAGATAGATAGGATTAAACCATAGGTCTTCCTAAAGTTGGTTTTGGCACCGTTTCTATTATACTATATCTCCACTCTCCAATGCCTTACCCCTTTTAATTAGTTCTGATTCATTCTGTATGTGGCTTGTTTATATTTGTTCACTTCTTATCTTGCCCTTACAATGTAAGCTTTTAGAGGACTATTAATGGGCCAAAGACCCATAATCTCAACTACTCAATGCAGATGGAGCCTTGTTGATTAATGATAAGGACATGATCATGGAGAGATGGACTGAACACTTCCATAGTGTTCTCAGCAAACCATCATCAATCAATGCTAAAGCCACTGACTGTTTCCCTTAGGAAAAAGTCAAGTTTCTCTCTAACTGAACTTCCTAATGAAGAAGAGGTTTTAAATGTCATCAGGCTCCTCTTGTATGGTAAAGTATATTCTGCTGATTCTATTCCAGTTAAGATTTACAAGGCAGGGAATTCATTGCTCATACAAAAACTAAATGAAATTTTCTGACTTATATGGCAAGAGGAAGTTATCCCCAGGAGTTCAACAACTCCATTGTCCTTCTTATAAAGCTAAAGGAACTAGATTGTCCTGTGACAATTACTAGGGGTGGGGGAGTATCTCACATTTATTGCTGGCAAGATTCTTACCAGAGTCCTCCTTCATATGCTGATCCTTCCCCTGAAAGGTGGTTTTCTACCTGAGAGCCAGTGTGGCTTCAGAAAGTGCTGAGAAATGGTCAATATGATGTTTGCTGTCTGACAACTCCAAGAAAATTACCAGGAACAAAACAGAGCTATGTACACAATGTTTGTAGATCTGACCAAGGCCTTTGATAATATCTGTCATGAGAGTTTGTGGAAAATTATGGCAAAATGTGGTTACCTAGAATGGTTTATCAATATTGTATGTCATTTAATGATGACATATTTGCCTGGATTCTGGTTAATGGACAATGCTCCCAAACTTTCCTAGTCAGTGCAATGATGGATAAGATTCCAGACACTGAGGTCTTTTCTTGAACTGAGTTGCCAAACACTCAAACTTTACTGCAGAATTACAACTCCATTGTATTGGCCATGTTGTTTGAATGACAAATGCATTCTTTGCTCAAAAAATATTTTTAATGGAGAGCTCACATAAGATAAATGCTCACATAGAGGTCAGAAGAAGAGTATAAAAATCACTCTCTGGGTTGCTCCTAAAGAACTTTGGAATTAATTGCATGACATGAGAGATATGGCACAGAACTGTCTAGCATGTCATGCCTTCATCATAGAAGGCTTTGTAATCCATTAACAAAGCAGAATTACAATGATTCTAAAGAAATGCATGGTGTGTAAATTTAGAGACATCTCCACTGCAAATATTCATGGATTATTTGTACCCAATATATGGTAGTGCTTTCTGAGCTCATATAGTTCTGATTAGCCACAGTGTGATAAACTGTACATCAACAACTTAGTGATGTCATCTTCATCCTCCCTCCCTCTCTTCCTTCCTTCCTTCCTTCCTTCCTTCCTTCCTTCCTTCCTTCCTTCCTTCCTCTCTTCCTTCCTTCCTTCCTTCCTTCCTTCCTTCCTTCCTTCCTTCCTTCCTTCCTTCCTTCTTCCCTCCCTCCTTCCCTTCTCTCCCTCCCTCCCTTCCTCCCTTCCTCCCTCCTTCCCTTCCTTCCTTTCTTCTCTCCTTTCTCTCTTTCTGAGATGGAAACATTGAGAAACTGGACAGCAGTACTAAGTATATTGAAAAAGAAAAGAAAGGGTGATAATAAATCATTAAAAATAAACAAAGGAGAAAAGAAGGAAGAAAGAGGAGAAAAATCAAACAGGGTAATAATGTTGCGAATACTATGTAAAATATCAATCGAAAGGGAAAAGAAAACCTTTATGTATTAGGGGGGAAAAAAGACAAACTTTACATAAAAGTAGTTCACACTTTCCCTGTTATTACCAAAACATATCTCTGTGCCAGGTTTATGATCTTTTTCCTTTACTCTTCATTTAATTCTTCCAAGTCAAGTGATCAGTAGTACATATTGCTGACATTCCAATTTTGTTTCTATTTTTTTTTGTTCTTAAAACTTTCACCCTTGAATATATCTTCTTGAAATACAGTGCTATTCTGACACCACTTTATCTATTTCAATTTAATAATGCATATTCTTCAAGAATCACTCTTCTTGTTATTGGTATTGCCTACCCCATAACACAGTGATATCAATAAGGTTATTTTTTTCTTTGTCTTTAGGATATATAATCCATATTGCTTGTTGCCTAACCTTTGAACATATGTGTAACCAATTTTGAGCTCATAGATTTTTATTACTGTCTTCCTTTTCTTTGGATTTTGACTCTGGTCAACTTCTGAGTTTCTTTTAACATTATAGCTACTTTCTGTGATAAGTAGCTTGGAGGATATATACAATTAGGTTTTTCCTTCTGTTTCCTTATCATTTGTAATTTTATATGAAAGGCTGGGGGGGTAGATATAATTTTATCAGTTCTATTGCATCTCTTATATTCCTGCCCAAAACACCCTATCTCCAGTCACTATCTTATTAAACAATTTTTCCTTTCCCAAATCATGTGCTCTATTCTGAATCCCTTGCTTTCTATGATAGCAGGGTTAGAAATATTCCTGGTGTCATTAAGACCTTCCATTTATTGCCTTGGATGCCATAATCTTTAGCTGTGATTTCTGAGTTGATGATGGCATTATTATTTGTTTTAGAAAGATTTTATTTATTTTGAGTTTTACAATTTTCCCCCCATTCTTGCTTCCCTTCCCCACCCTTCACAGAAGACATTCTGTTAATCTTTACATTGTTTCCATGGTGTACATTGATCTCAACTGAATGTGATGAAAGAGAAATCATATCCTTAAGGAAGAAAAATAAAGTATAAGAGAAAACAAAATTACATAATAAGGTAACGGGTTTTTTTTCCCTAAATTGAAGGTATAGTATTTGGTCTTTATTCCAACTCCACAAATCTTTCTCTGAATACAGATGGTATTCTCCATTACACATAGCCCCAAATTATCCCTGATTGTTGCATTGAAGAAATGAGCAAGTCTGTCAAGGTTGATTATCACCCCCATGTTGCTGTTAGGGTGTACAATGTTTTTCTGGTTCTGCTCATCTTGCTCAGCATCAGTTCATTGGCATTATTATTTATGCTTATATGAATCAATAGAAGCAGACACAAAAATCTGACATTTTATTTATTTATTTTAAATTTTATTTATTTTGTATTTTACAATTTTTCTCTAATCTTGCTTACCTCCCACTCCCACAGAAGGCAGTGTGTTATTCTTTACATTGTTTCCATCTATACATTGATCTAAGTTGAATGTGATGAGAGAGAAATCATATCCTTAAGGAAGAAACATAAAGTATAAGAGATAGCAAAATTACTTAATATGATAACTTTTTTTAAAATTAAAGGTAAAAGTCTTTGGTGTTTGTTACAACTCCACAATTCTTTCTCTGGTTACAGATGGTATTCTCCATCGCAGATACCCCAAAATTGTGTCTGATTGTTGCACTGATGGAATGAGCAAGTCCATTAAGGTTAATCATCACCCCATGTTGCTGTTAGGGTATAAATTGTTCTTCTGGTTCTGCTCATCTCACTCAGCATCAGTTCATGCAAATCCTTCCAGGCTTCTCTGAATTCCTATCCCTCCTGGTTTCTAATAGAACAATAGTGTTCCATCACATACATATACCACAGTTTGTTAAACTATTCCCTAATTGAAGGACATTAACTTAATTTCCCATTCTTTGCCACCACAAATGGGGTTGCTATGAATATTTTTGTACAAATGATATTTTTGCTCTTTTTCATAATCTCTTCAGTATATAGACCCAGGATTGGTATTGCTGGATCAAAGGGTATGCACACTTTTGTTGGCCTATGGGCATAATTCCAAATTTCTCTCCAGAAAGGTTAGATGAGTTCCCAGCTCCACCAACAATGTATTAGTGTCCCAGATTTTCCACATTCCTTCCAACATTGATCATTGTCCTTTATGGTCATATTGGCCAGTCTGAGAGGTGTGAAGTGGTACCTCAGGGATGCTTTAATTTGAATTTCTCTAATAAATAGTGATTTAGAGAAATTTTTCATATGACTATGGATCGCTTTGATTTCATCTGTAAATTGACTTTGCATATCCTTTGACCATTTGTCAGTTCAGGAATGGTTTATCTTTTTTAATAATTTGACTCAGTTCTCTGTATATTTTAGAAATGAGTCCTTTGTCAGTAATGCTAGTTAGCTATAAAAATTGTTTCCCAATTTACTACATTTCTATTGATCTTGGTTATGTGGTTTTGTCTCTGCAAAAGCTTTTCAATTTAATGAAATCAAAATTGTCTAGCTTATTTTTAATGCTGTTCTCCATCTCTTCCCTGATCGTGAACTGCTTTCCTTTCCATAGATATGACAGGTAAACTATTCCTTGATCTCCTAGTGTGCTTATAATATTGTCTTTTATGTCTAAATCCTGTGTCCATTTTGAGCTTATCTTGGTATAGGGTGTGAGGTGTTGGTCTAATCCAAGTTTCTGCCATACTAGCTTCCAAAAAATATCTGACATCTTAGACAAAAATAACTATCTATGAATACAATTTTTGGTTCATAATCAGTGCATAATATATATTTGCAAATAGACCATGGGTTGGTTAAAGTAAAAACCCAATATGCACCCTGGAGTATACCATTTAAGAGTAAAATTGCATTTGAAAAACATTACAGAAGACAACAGAAGACTGCAAATAGCAGCATTTCATCAAGCAAAAAGTAGCTGAGAAGGGAAAGGATTTCCAGATTACTTATGCACTTAGTATGCAAACATAGCAACTAAATTAAATTATCCTCAGATAATTTGTGGATGAAATTGAAAGCATTCCAATAATTTGTAATTTGGAACAGATTCACTCATTCACTCAACAAACATTTATTAAGCAACTATTGTATGAAGAGTTTTCATTAATCATTAATAAAGACTCTAGAGGAGCCATGATCCCTTTCTTAATGAAGTTAATTATTTACTTAGAGGCATGGATAATCATAAAACATAACAATCATTTATAAGCTAATACAATAGTTTTCATGAACTATGGTCCCCTCTCCCCAGGTTAAAATTTTACAAATAGGAATGGGAAAAAGAATGCAGTGGTTAAGAGATAGAGGATGTATACAAAAGCATGACCTTGCTTTATTAAGAATTTCACATTCTAAAGCACTGGATGAGGTGAAGTTGGTCAGAAAATTTAATGACCAAAAAAAAGTGTTCTGTTTAGCTGTATTGGAAAATAGCAGATTTAAAAGGGCAGCTAAGTGCTACAGTGGATAGAGTACTGGGCCAGGAGTCAAGAAAAATCTTCTGCCTGAGTTCAAATGTGACCTCAGGTTAATTGGCTATTTGACCCTGACCAAGTCACTTAACCCTGTTTTCCCAGTTTCCTCACTTGTAAAATGCAATGGTGAAAAAAATAATAAACCGCTTCAGGATTTTTGCCAAGAAAACTAAAAATGGGGTCTCAAAAGAGTCAGCTAGGACTAAAAACAACTCAACAATAAAAGAGTAGGGTCCCTGCTGGACCTCGAGGGGGTTATAATAATATATGAAAGACAACTGAGCTGCTTAAGTTTTATATTACTCATGTTTGTTATAGAAAGGATAATGATCTTTGGACTAGAAAGAGCTACACAAAAGGGCTACTGGGGAGTGAAAGCAAAAATCTGCAGTGAGATAACAAATCACACTGATTCTTTTAATGATTTTAAGTCATTAAACCAAAATGACTTGCATCCTAAAGCACTGAAAGAAATGACACATAGGATGCTTGTTTTTCTAAAGAATAAGTTTTTTACCTCAGAATTTTCTCAGTCCATATGGCCTTTCTTTTGTGATGCGACTGATACTGTTTTATTGATGGCTTCAATGATTCTTAATTTCCCCAAAGTAATAGACTCTGCAATCTCCCTAACAGTCCCAGAAATGTTCTCTTTGTAAGGGCTATATCATCTGATCATTTTTGTGTGTATCTTAAAATGTACAGAATTAAAACTACAATGAATGACAATGATAATATATATATATATATATATATATATATGTATGTATGTATATATTACATGAAATCTAGCACTGTCTGCATGAAGAGCTAACCAAAGGAGAAACCAGTTCAGTTCATTTTCATCTGGTCAAGATCAGGCATTCTGAATCAGTCTGGTAACATCAGGAACATGCATGCATGACCATTGCAGCCACAAAATGAAACCACATCCAAATTGTTGCATTTTTTAAGTATTTAAATATGCTAGTGTTGGCAAATCATAAACTAGACAAGAGCTAAATCCAAAGAATCTCAATAGGAACTTGAAGAAGCTGTCGAATGAACCACTTCAAGGATCTGAGGTTGACACTGTTGTTTAATAGTTTTTTTTTATTTTTTAATGAACTTGGACATGACAGAAAGCTTGAAAGAATAGCTATCAGATGACAGGACAAGATAAATGTCCAGAAAGATCTTGAGAGACTAAAATTTGGAGGTTAAATTATATTGGATAAAATTTAATAGGGATAAATATAAAACATAACGACTGAAAAATCAGATTATCAAGTGCTGGATGGATGATGCATGGGTAGAGCATATAAGAAAGGTCTGGGGGTTTTAGGACTAAAAATTTCATGATGAATCAGGGCTTAAAGCAGTTGAAAAAAGACTATTAAGAGGGGTTACAAGACCAATTGACCTCCATTTCTGGTTATGGATCTCTCTAATGGCATCTTTTCCATTGCTTTTCTTGCCCATTTTCTAATTGATAGCATCCTAAAGCCTATTTGTCACTACTTTTCTCTCCTTTGCACTTTGGGTGACCCTGAGCTTTAATACTAGAGAGATACTGCAATTCTATGAATCAGTCATTTGTTCACAGGAGTATTTGGGTGTTGAAAAATGATCCACTGTTTCAAGGGAGAAATTTTTTATCCAAAGCCCTGCAATTTTCCAAGTTGAACAAAACCTGTTTTCTTCCTTCTCCTATTTAATTCTAGGTTCACTTCTTTAGCCATCTGCAGTGTCTATACAATATATATATATATATATATATATATATATATATATATATATATGCATGTATATATACATATTTTTATGGACAAACTGAATGGGCTATTCATATAATTGCAACAATGAAAATAATATCTTACATTTGTATTTTGGTTTATTTTTAGAAAGTAATTTCTTATCTTACTTGATGCAGCCTAGTGTTGTTTTTTGACTTGTTTCTATTTGCCCAGAGTTTAACATAGTACCTGTACAGAGTAAGCTCTTGATTAATATTTGTTGACTCAGTCAACAAAAATTTAGTGGAATAATGCTAATAATGCTCAGGTGAAAGAAGTAATTAAAGATGGAATCAGCTCTCTGCTTCTCTATCAGCCAGCTTTGGGACTTTGGACATATCATATAACTTTCCTCATCTTCATATTCCTTATTTATAAACTTGGAATACTTGTTACAACCTTCTAAGCTAACTTTCTGTTCAAAAGACAGTAATATTTAGTGTGCCTAACTTTATAAAGATTATATCGGAGTGCCTAGGTTCACCCAGTGGTTAGAGCACCCGGCCCTGGAGTCAGGAGTACCTGAGTTCAAATCTGACCTCAGACACTTAATTATTGCCTAGCTGTATGACCTTGGGCAAGTCACTTGACTCCATTGCCTTGCAAAACAAACAAAAGCAAACAAACAAACAAGATTATATCCAACCACAAACAAGCATTTATCTGCTGTCTAAATAGTCAAAAAATCTATATTTGCTTCATTTTCTCACAATATACATCTCCATTTAGCTCAACATGATCCTTCCCAGTAGCTATCTTCTGTCTCCCCCTTTGTCTGTATTCTCTGAAATCTCAAATCTATTTTTAACAAACTCACCTAAACCTAGAATTCTTTTCTTGCATTTTTTCTCATTATGATACTAATTAGAAACCTGACTTTCTCCTTCTTTCCTTTCCACTCATTTCTTATACCTTGCAACTAACTCAGACTGAAGGTGATGCCATACTCTTTGCTTTCCACAGTCATTTCCAGACTCTTCCTCTCTCCACCGTCACTCAGCAAACTCTTGGATGTTCAAAACCTTCCTTAGATTGTCTTACAAAAATCTTGTTTATTTGAGAGCCATCATGCTAGGGGGGAAAGATGGTCATTGTGGTCATGAAAGATGAGTATTTGAATCCTATCTCCAATGCTTACTGATTATATGAATGATAAAGTAACTTAATTAGTTTGCATCATGGTTTCCTAATCTCAGAAATAGGAATAATAAAACTTAAAGTACCTAACTCATTGGAGTGTATTGAGATTCAAATATTGTCTCAGTTAATATTGTGTACTTTTCTTCCTCTTTGATTCCTTCAGTACCTAACTCATAGACTTACCCTCTAATTTTACTTTTGTCTTTGTCCTTAGTGATTTCACTGTACATTTTTATAGCCCTTTAAACTCTCCAATTCATCAATTTTCTTATGGCCTCTGAACTCAGTCAAGTATGGGTGCAGTTATACCTAAGACTTCATCATCATGAAAAACTTCTGCTACTAAGATTTTTAATTTTGAAATTACCTTCTTAGGTCCTAATATCTGGTCTTCTTATTTTTCCTACTGTCATATTCCTCCTACACTAGTTCATCCTACTCACTGTACTTCCTCTCTCTTAAGACTATTCTAAACTTACATTCCTCTTTCCCAGTCTGGACCCCAAATTTCAGGGTTAACCACTTCAACAAGGTATTGTCATTCACCTTGGAATCCCTTGTCTCTTTGTATTTCTGTTGTTGCACCCTAATTCTCAACCTTAGTTTTAAAATTCATCCATTCTTCTTCCAAATTGCAGAATGCTTCTGGGAGACTGACAAAATTAGACAGACTGAATTCATTACCAATTTCTTTTTTTTAGTTTTTGCGAGGCAATGGGGTTAAGTGACTTGCCCAAGGTCACACAGCTAGGTAATTATTAATTGTCTGAGGACAGCTTTGAACTTCAGGGCCAGTCACCCAGCTGCCCCTAGGTATCAGTTTCTAATGTTTAAACTTGACTGAGTCTTTACTTCTGAATCACAAGCATGGAAGTCATCTCAACTTTATATCAATCTCCACAATAAATGCTTTGAACTTTATGTGTCCTCAAGCACTGTTCTCCATCCTTAGCTGAGGGTCCAGCATGCAGAGAAAAGTGAGGGCATCTCACACATCAGAATCTCAGCATCTTTACCTATTCTCCTCCTTCTTTACTCTAATCTCAAAAGATGTTGTGTTTTTTTCTTTGTTTATAGAATTGACCTTTCCACTTAATGTCCTTGGGTCCATCTCATCCCATCATCTATAAGTCATTCTTTCTCTTACATTTTAACTTAGCCTTTCTACTGATTGTCTACAAACAAACCCAGGCCATCTTAATGGACTTTTCTCAGTCTTCATCTTCCTTTCCTTTGTTCCTTTCTTTAAACACTATAGATAACCATTTTATTCCTGGATAATCTCTCTTCCACTTATTTCCAGAAATGTTATTTTCTCTTGATTCTTTTCTACTGTATCACTTTTCCATCTGTCCTATGCTGATTCACCCTTTTCTTCCCACTCCCTGAGTATGGCTGTCCCATAAGACTTTGTTTTTTTTCTCTCCCCTCTCTGTCTTGATGATCTCATCTTCTCCCAAGGGTTTATAGTCAACTGCACAGATAATCAGATCTAGATAGCCAACTCTAATCTTTCCTATGAATTCCTGTCTTGCATTACTAACTGCCTGCTAGATATCTCTGTTTGAATGTCTTATCTGTAACTCATACTAAATATCTCCAAAACTAAACTCACAATTCCCCCAACCCTGCATGTTCTTTCATCTCTCTTGAGTGTTGCTATTTTTGTTGATGTTAACATCATCATCCCAGTCATCCAGACCCCCTTGGAGTCATCTTTGATTCTACCTCCTTTCAAAATCCTTAATATTCCAAGGTTTGTTATTTTAAAGGGAGTTTGTTGTTGTCGTTTCTGACCCTTCATAGTCTTTCCAAGAGTTTTCTTAGCAAAGTTGCCAGAATGGTTGGCCTTTAGTTTGCCAATTCACTTTTATAGATGTAGAAATGGAGGCAAACTGGGTGAAGTGTCTTGCCCAGAGTCACACAGCTAGAAAACATGAATTCAGGGAAATGAGTTTTTCTGATTCCAGATCTGGTATTCTATCCACTGTATTTAGCTGCCTCTAAAAGAAATAGCATAATCTTAACTTATTTTCTAAAAAGATACGATGCATTATCTAGTGATTAGAAGTTTAGAAGAGTCTAGGGATTGTGAATCTTTTTTAATTCTTTTTTTGTTTGTTTTGCAAGGCAATGTGTTAAGTAACCTTCCTAAGATCACACATCTAGGTAATTATTAAGTGTCGTCTTTTAATAAGCCCTGTCCAGTTTCCACAACATTTTTCTGCTATCTTCCATTTATCCATAATACGTATGTGCTTAGTTTGGTCTTTGGGCAGCTCTCGCCTGTATTTTATTGTCTTAATGTTCTAAATTGTTTCTTTTCTCCATTTTCCCCCATTAAATAATTCTCACACACTGGTTTGATGATGTATATTCTTTACTCAAGAAATTTCCATGACTTCCTGTTTAAATGGTGAAAAAACAGTAGAATCTCTGGAAAGCTATTTACTCTCACATATTGCCTCAGCCCTCTATCTTCTGAATGGTTCAGAGACTATGCCTTTCTAAAACTCTTGTGTCTTTAGCTTCTAGCACACGGTGACCAGGAAAAAAAAGTATCTGAGACTGAATTTTATATTCTGTCTTCCCAATTCAAAACCACCACATTTTATTTACTGTCCCACAAAATCCTAAGTCTGAAGTGTAAGAAAAATGCAAATAAGGAAGCCTGTACCACACAAATCTTTAGTCCTTTGTTTTAAGTAGTTTTACAAATGTCATTCTTTTGCAGTCTAAGCATTTTGGAGGTAGTTGTTATCTCATTTCTGAAAACAGCGGGATAGAACTGCTTTTGCCTAATGTGTTCTCAATAATTGGTTCTGGTGCTAATTCTAACAATCCTTGGAGCCACCAAATGAAAAGATGAATTCAGTATTTTGATAATGAAAGTGAAAAGACTCTTTCTATATATAAACTAGCTATTTAGATTATGAACAAAATTAATATCACCTAGTTTTCCTTTCTTTTCCTTGTCATCCAATCATAGAACATTCCTGGTCAGAAGGAACTTCAGATACTGTCTACTCCATAATCCTCTCCAACCTTAACTAAAATTCCTTCTGTAACATAACTGATAAGCAGTTCTGGCTTTCTCAGCTTCATTCATGACCCAGCTAAAAATCTTACCTACAAGAAGCCTTTCCTGATCCCCTGTCCTCATCCAGGGCCTTCATAATTTATCCTGTATATATTTTTTATGAGCATAATTATTTTCATATTTATGATGACTTTGAGTTCCTTGAGAGTGTGGATTGTTTTTTCCTTTTCCTTGTATATTGGCATTTACCATGGTGTCTTAACTGAGACCCTATTATCTCACAAGTCAACCCATTCAGTGGTGGCATAACTTATCAGAAGTTAGTTGCTATTACTGTTTTCATTTTCCTTATATCTACCCTAAATCTTTCTCTTTCTAACCTCTACACATCTTTCCATGTTCTGCCTTCTAGAATCAAGTAATCTCTCTTCAGCTCTTCAAGTACTTAGGAGTCAGTTATCAAATATTTGCAACTCTCAAGCTCTTTCTTTTTTAGGCTTGGAGTTATTCCAGGTTATTATTATTCCATGTTAAATTTTCTCAATTCCTTCCAAGTATTCTGCTATAGCACAGTTTTCTAGCTGTAGGATTTGTGATCAAAGAAGAATAGTATGGTGGCTTATTGTAAAAGTTTTAGGGTGGGTGGGCAGGTTGTAAAGGGAATTAACTCGTAAATGGCAGTTTCTTAGATTCGAAGAATCTGGAAGGAAAATCTAGAATTTGAGCTCTTGGGAGTATTGAATATACAGTAGGATAGCCTTTGTTCTCTTTTTCTTTATCATCACAAACATTTGCATGAAATAAAGACCTTAATTCTCCAGGAGACCATTAGGCTCCAGCTACCTAGTCTTCCCCTATGTGTCTAACCTAGCATTTGATGACTGTGGGAACAATTTTCATGGCAGGAATGGACTCTCTTTTATGGGATGAGAAAGGAAAAGAGGAAGAGGACTTGTTATACTTTTAAGTCAATATCCCCTTTTTATGTAAATAATATAGGCCTAAGGAGTCACAAAAATCAGAAAATATGAGCTATTGGGGAATTCTGTGTAATAGAGCCTTCTCTTCCTGAGTTTTGATTTGAAAACAATTAAAAGTTGTATTCTGCTTCAGTGCAAACAACAAATTTGTACTTAAAATGTGTTTGATTTCATTTATTCACAGAGTGCTCTCCATATAGTAGAGTAATACTATGTCAGTGAATCTAGTTAAGGTAAATGACAAGAGAAAGCATAGAAAAATAACCAAAGGATAGTATAAAACAATGATAAATCTAGGTTTAGAGCTGGAAATTGCCCAACAGTGTGGCAGAGTATAAAGATACTTGGATTTGGAGTCACACAACCTGGATTCCAATCCTGACTTTTCCTGCATAGTACCTATATTACCTGAGCAGCTAGGTGACATGGTGGATAGAGTGCTAGGTCTAAAATCAGGAAGACTCATTTCCCTGAATTCAAACTGATCTCAGATACTTACTAGCTATGTGATCTTAGGCAAGTCACTTAACCCTATTTGTCTCAGTTCCTCATCTGTAAAATGAGGCAGAAGAGGTAATGACAAGTCACTCCAATATCTTTACCAAGAAAATTCTGAATGGGGTATAAAAGGATCAGAATAGACTGAAATGACTGAACAAGAGCAAGGTGCCTCATCTTTCACTTACTTCTCTTGTATTTGAAATGGGGGAGAGGAAATTAGGCTAGATAGAAATAATTTCTAGGGTACTTTTATTCCAGTTCAAATTCTATGTTCCTGTGACTTGGGTTTGAATCTGGACTTTGACTGTATAGCTTACTGTCCACTGTTTCTACCCTGTTGTAATAAGAGTAGTAATATCTGCCCTGACTATGCCATGGTTATATTGTGAGAAACATTTTCATAACAATAGAAATAACTGTTAGTGGATGGAGGTTAGCCTTGAGTCACAAAAACCTGGGTTCAAGTCTAAGCTTTGACACATACTGGTTTGTGATTCCTAAGCAAGTCACTGAATCCCTCAGTAGTTCAGGCAAAGTCCGAGAATATAAATTAAAGAGCAGTTGCCAAACTGTTTTTCATAGGTGGAAGGTCTTCTCTGAATAATGGAAATATGTTATGTTAGGTTACATCCAGGTGAATTGCATCCAGACAAGGTAGATAGAGAGCTGACTTCAGAGTCAAAAAGACCTAGGTTGAAGTCCCACCTCTGACATAAAGACTGTGACCTTGACTAAATCACTTGATCTCTCAGTTTCCCCAAGCAGCTCTCTAAGACTATAAATTAATGATAGATATAGATAAATAGCAAAGTAGGTTAGGGCAGAATGGCTAGAGATAACCTTAGAGTTAGAGAGTCTATCCAATGGAATCATTTTGATGAGGAAGCCACTTCAACAAGAGAGAGGCTGTATTATGTAGTGGGTAGAGAGCAGGCCTTGAGTGTGGAAACTCAACCAACATCAGCCAGTATACGTTGATTAAGAACCTACTCTTTTCCAGGCAATGTGCCAAGTATCAGGAACATAAATAAGAAAAAGGACATCCCTCCTGCCCTCGTGTAGCTTACAATTTAATGGGAGAAAATAGTACACCCAAAGGAGCTGCAGAGTGGAGGGCAAGTCACTTTTCTTTTTAAAATGAGAGACAGAATGAAACAAAGAAACAGAGAGAGAGAGAGAGAGAGAGAGAGAGAGAGAGAGAGAGAGAGAGAGAGAGAGAGAGAGAGAGAGAGAGAGAGAGAGAGAGCAGAGAGAGAGAGAGAATTGCATTGGTCCTGCAAAACACAAACTTGATCTTTGTAAGAAAAAAATCCAATAAATAGGGTTAAGAGATCTCAGGGATTATGGAAGAATCATGAAATATGTAAAGCCCTTGCTCATAAGATTCTAGATTTGGAAATAGAAGTAGTCATCTAGTCCAGTGCCCTCATTATACAGAAAGGAAAAGCAGGAACCACTGAGGTTAAATGATTTACTTAAGGTTGCCACAGGTAGTAAATAGCAAAAGATTCATAGTGGGTTATTCTGAAACTAGAAAGTCATCTAAACCAGTCATTCCTTTGCCTCTTGGCAGGATTATATAGAAATTACCCAACTGTAGACATCTAGTTTTCTATTCTTTTTTTTTAAAAAGGTCATAACAATCTGGGACAATTTTAGGGTATCTGCAATGGAGAATGTCATCTGTATCCAAAGAAAGAATTATGGAGTTTAAATAAAGACTATTACCTTTATTTTTTTTAAAAAAAGGTATCTTATTATATAATTCGGCAATATTTTATTTTTTCCTTAAGGATATGATTTCTCTCTCAACACATTCAATTTTGATCATTGTATAGTATGGAAACAATGTAAAGACTTTCAGACTGCCTTTGGTGGGGGATGGGGAGGAGGGAAGGAAGATTGGGGGGAAAATTGTAAAATTCAAAAAGCAATAAAAAAAAATCTTCCAAGATAAAGACCTAGTTCTCATTTTTCCCTCAGTAGAAATTCAATGCTCACTTTCTCTTATTGTTGTTTCCCTTCTGTCCAACTTAGAGCTTTCTTTTTTCCAATTTTAGAGTACTATTTTAATTAGATAATAAGCATTTAATGAGTGTCTACTTCATAAGGAAAACTTGGGGAATGAGATGGGGCTAAGTATCAGGAAGGGATAATAGAAAAATGAATTGAAGACAATGTCCTTGCTTTATGATAAAAATAGTCTTAGGAATATAGGATGTCAGAATATCAGAATGGAAAAGGATCCTGGAGGTGATTTAATCTAACACACTTGGTCAAATATTTGTGTGTAGCTTCCTCAACAAAAGTTATCCATTATTTGCATGAAATCCAAAGCAGATATCCCTTTTTTTCATGTCAAGGAATATAAATGACTTCATAAGAGAATTAATTCATATGGAAATGCCCTGAAGAATAGGAAATGCTTAGAATGAAGAAGAGAAGACTTAGAAAGGAAAGTATATTGTCAATCATATTTTTTTAAAATTATTTAAGGCAATGTTTAAGTTTCTTGCAAAAGTTCACACAACTGGCCAATTATTAAGTGTCTGAGGCTGGATTTGAACTCAGGTCCTCCTGACTCCAGGGCTGGTACTCTATCTATTGTGCCACCTAGCTGCCCCTATGCTGTCAATTGTTGAAAAAGAATCAAAGGAACAAGACTGTTTAGTCATTTAGTTGTGTCTGACTCTTCATGACCTTGTAGATCATAGCATGCAAGTATTGTCCATGGGGTTTTCTTGGCAAAGAAAATATACTACCAAACTTTGAAAAAAATCATAGGACTCAAACTAGTTATTATTTAATTTTCTTTAGTTTCTCATAGAACATTCAGGATTCCTAAGTCATTCCATTCCAGTCCTCAATCCATAATAATAATTTTATGTTAGAAGTATTTCAGAGAATTTGACAAATGATACCATTCATTATAAAATAGTAAACTATTCAAATTCCATATTCTGAGACCACTGTTTAGGATAGTATACAGAATAAAGGAATGGTATTATGAAATGTACTTTGGACTTGGGGGTTGGGAGAGCTGCATTACAGTCTTGGGCCCAAACCATAGGCAAGTTGTTTAATTTGAGTTCCATTTTCATCTGTTATATATATATATATATATATATATATATATATATATATATATAATCATACTTGTGCTATTTACTAGCAGAGATGTTGGAAGGATCAATTAATTACTGCATACAGAATCGATTAGGAGAACAGAATCCTAGAGCTGGAAGGAACTTTATTCATCTGACCAAAAAAGAATCTTCTCCACTTGTCCTTTAGAGGTGTCAAACACATGAACATTACAATCCGCAATAGTACAGTTCAAAACAGATAAAAAATGTAACCAGGAAATTAAGCCAATATGTAGTCTGCAAGGATACTTATGTCAGGATTAGTGGACCCCATTTCTGTTTTAGTTTGACAACAGTGCTGTAGGGAAGCTAGATTGCATTATAGATGGAGAAACAAGTCAGGAAGACTCATTATCCTCAGTTCAAATGTAGTCTAAAATATTTGCTAGCTTTATGACCCTGGGCAAGTCACTTAGCCCTGTTTACCTCAGTTCCTTGTCTGTTAGAGAGAGAGAGAGAGAGAGAGAGAGAGAGAGAGAGAGAGAGAGAGAGAGAGAGAGAGGAAATAGTAAAGCCATGCCTGTATCTTGGCTAAGAAAACCCAAATGGGAGCCCAAAGAGTCAGACACAATTTGAAAGAATTGAACAAGCATCATTTTTCTACACAAATGATCATCTTGAAAATACTCAGGAAAAAGAATCACATTACCTGACTAGGTAATCTACTAATTTTTTTACTGGTTAGTTGATTCTTGGTTGTAGTCCAATATCTTTTGCCTTCTAGAATGTAATATTTCAAGTCCTAAGATTCTTTCATGTAGAAAATGCTAGATCTTGTTTTATACTGGCTACGAACTGTTTCCTTCTAATTGCTTGCTGTGTTTTCTCTGTGACCTGAAAGCTCTGAAATTTGACTATAATATTTTGGGGTGTTTTCATTTTGGGATTTCTTTCAGGAGGTTATTTATAGATTCACTTTCTATTTCACCCTCTGGTTCTAGAATATCAAGGCAGTTTTCCTTGATAATTTCTTGAAAGGTAACATCTAGACTCCTTTTTTGATCATGGCTTTCAAGTAGCCCCAAAATTTTTTAATTATATCTCTTGGATCTCTTTTCCAAGTCAGTTTTTTCCCTGGGTGGAGAGTGCACTGTCCCAAACTTTTGAGGTTTTTTGTAGCAGTTTTCAGAAATACTTCTAGAGATCTGCAAGTTTTCAATACTTCCATGGTGGAAAGAGGTGTTTACTCCTCTCCTGCCCTGTACTCTGGTCTATGGATGATCATAAGCACTTCTTTCTGACCTAGAATTGTGAGAATGAACAATGAGGAGGGTGCCCACTCACCTGGGGCAACAAGCTTCTTTGTGCTACTGTTTCTTTTCCTCTGTATTTTTTCTTATGATCAGTCCAAATCTGAATACCTATAACTTTCAAAATCATTTACTTATAACTAGAAAGGATTTTAGAATTAATCTAAACAAACTCCTTCATTTTATAATTTCATAATTAAACTGTGTCCCAGAGAGCTTAGAACCAGGCTTCAGATTGATGTCCTTAACACCAAATTCCAGAATTCTTTCTTTAAAGTAAGTTAATATTTTTCATTTTTTCTTTTTTTATTTCCAAACTTTCTCCTTCCCTTTATCCCCTCTCTCATTCATTGAGAAGGCAAGAAATCATGCTCATTTATACATATAAAGTCATGTAAAACATTTCTGTGTTAACCATGCTTTGTGGGGGTAGGGGAGAAAGAAAAATAAAGGGGAAAAATACTTAAATTTTGCAATCTGAGTCCAAGAGTTCTCTATTTGGAAGTAGATAGCACTTTTTCATCATGACTCCTTTGGAATAGATGAATATTTTTCAATTAGCAAGCATTTGTTTTCTCTTATTCTCATTTCCTACTTAGAAAACAGAAAGGAAAACATAATACTGGTATTAAATGATATTATTAGTATTAGTATCATTGTGAAGCAAAAGTAAATTCCCTCATTGGATGTGTTCAAAAATATTTGAATCATTCTGCTTATTTATTCCTTTATCAGGAGGTATATATCATGATTCATCATTGGTGTTCTGGAGTCTGTAATTGCAAAGGTCTTCCATCTTTCCAATTTTTTTTTGTTAAAGTGTTCTTTCTACTGCATTGTGTTCTTGATTTTCAAACTTTAAAAGTTAAATCTAGTCATTCATCTATGGGACAGTCCTGTCCCATTTGAAGGTAACTGGTCAATATTTGAAGACAACTGGTCAGTTAAAAAGCATGAATTAAGAACTAATATATGCCAAACCCTGCAAAACATTCTAAATTCTAAAGGAAGAAATAATATATAAAATATGGAATATATATAAGTATGCATATATATATATATATATATATATATATATAAGTATACCTATAATAAAATCAATACAAAGTAATTGCAGCTGGGGAGAGCTAGAACAGCTTCATGGAGAAAGTAATACATGAGCTGAACTTTGAAAGAAAGTAGTAATACTAAAATGCAGAGATGAGAAGAGAATGAATTCCAAACAGGGATGGGGGAGATAATATGCAAAACATCAAAACAGTAAATGTAATACTACATTAGAGGAAGAGCAAGAAAAATGATCTGAATGTGGTAAGGGGAGAAATGTTTACTAATATTGGAAAGATAGATAGGAGCCAAGTTGTGGAATGCTTTAAATATCAAACAAAAGTGTTTGTATTCAATTTTCTCTCCTTGAGGCTAAGTATTTCCAGTGGTAGCATTGTGATTATGAAAAATGACTCTGAGCCAAGAATTCTAGATTTGAGTCCTAGATCTAATTAAAACTATGTGAACTAGGAAGTTCAAGAGGCAGAAGTGAAGAGGGAATTCATTCCCATCTTGGGCAATCTAAAGGTACAGAGATAGTAGGAGTGTCATGTGTGTATGACAATCATAAGAAAAGGAAGAGAGGACCTCTTCATCTTTTTTTCCTCTTTTGGGTATAGACCTATCAGTGGAATGACTAGGCTAAAGGTCAACAGTCATGAACTGCTAAGTAACTTTTTGTTCATAATTCCACTTTGCTTTCCAGAACAGCACAAACAGTTTAGTGTTGCCCCAATAGCACATCAGTGGTTTTGTTTGCCTGAAACCCCTCCAATATTTGTCATTTTTTGTCATTGATTCCAATCTCATGGGCAAGAAGTGCAATCTTATAATTGCTTTTATTTACATTTCTATTATAATTAATTTTTGAAGCATTTTTTTAAATTTGGCTATAGATAGCTTGAGTTTATTCCCCCTGAGAACTGCCTAATTATATCCTTGGAACTTTTCCCATAATATTCATTGCAATAACTAGCAACTACATAGCACTTTAAAGTTTGCAGAATGCTTTACAATATTTTTTTCTAATTTGATCCTCACAACCCTGCCCATAGGATGGGCTATTATGACAATCATTTTTATAGATGAAGATGCTGAACCAGGTGAGAAACTGAATGACTTGTCCAAAGTCACATAGCTATTAGTGTCTGAGGCCACAATATTTCCCCAAGTCTTCTCAGGTACAGCACTCTATTCACTGCCAACTAGCTATCTCAATTTATCAGTTCTGAAATGAAAAGTTCTGAATTAATTCTTATTAATTTACATAAACTCCTTATATATATTTGTAGATGAGAACTTTATCAGAGAAACTTCCTGCAAAAAAAAATTTCTCAGCTAATCATTTTTCTTATATTCCTAACTGTATTTGATTTGTATTTGTATTCCTAACTCTATTGGTTTGTATCCAAAACACACAGACACACACACACACACACACACACACACAAATATTTTTCTTTGTTGAAGAATTATTTCTCTATCCATAAATTTTATAGTTGATTTCTTCCTTGTTGTGGGACCCTTTATCTAGGTCACATATCTATTTGATACTTACGTTTCTAAAAAATATGAGATATTTGTATATAACTAATTTCTTCAAAACTGCTATCCAGTTTTCCCAGTTTTTAACAGATAGTGAAATCTATCTCAGATCTTTGTGTTCCTAGGCCACTGGGTTTATTTTCCCCCTCTGCATATATTTTTAACTAATTTCAAGTTATTTTTATAATTACTGCTTCATAGTATAGTGTGAAGACTGGCACTGTTAAAGGGTCAAGTCTTGAAGTAGTATAAATGTCAAGTGGAGAAGTATATATGTTGAATTACAAAAGCAATAGGGATTCATTGGAATTTATTAAGTGGAAGTGTGGAGAAAATAATGACATGATTAGACTTGCATTTTAGAAAAATCATTTTGCCATATATAAAGAAAATCAACTGAAGTAGAGAGAAGACTGAATCTTGGAGAAGATAGAATAGTCCAAGTGAGAGGCCTCTAGTAGGCTTCTAGGTCTAACTACAGTATTCCAAGTGGAGTGAAACTTTTCAGTAAGGGTCAAGAACTACTATATTTATGATCAACAAATTACTAAAGTGAAGAATGTTTTCTTTATTTCCTTAGCAATAGATCTGTCATTGGGTAAAGACTTTATTTTTACCTTCCTCAAAGTTCTATATGAGTTTGATGGAGAGGACAATTAATATCCCTTATGGCTCCCTTGGACTGGTGGGGGCACAACTGAGAGAGCTCTTGGCTTGGAGTCAAGAAGACTCATCTTCTCAAGTTCAAATCTGGCCTCAAAAACTTAGCTGTATAAACTTGACAAATAAGCTCTGTTTCTTCATCCATCAAATGAACGGGAGAAGAAAATGGCAAATTGGGGTCACAGAGAGTCTGAAACAGCAATGGTTCACTCAATAAAGATTTTAGTTTCTTGACCAAGAAGTGACTTTCCCCTCACTGATAAGAAATACATCATTGACCTCAATTTACATGCCACACTTCAGATTCTTCTTTTTTTATTTTTTCACATATTGCATCCCCTGGTAGGATATAAGTTCCTTGTGGGGGGAGGAAGAAGGGATATTTTAGTTTTTGTTCCCATGGTGCTAATCTAACAGTGCTCAGAATATGGTATGTAATTATTACCTGCTTTTTGGATTAGATTTGGATTGGATAGGAAGAGCTTGGAGTTTTCCCATGAGAAATTGAAGCAACCACATTCTGATTAACCCAGCCTTTGCCCTTTGCTTTGTTTCAGGAAAGACTGGTACTTTCTGTCCTGCCTCGATTTGTTGTCCTGGAGATGATCAATGATATGACCAATGTGGAAGATGAGCATTTGCAGCACCAGTTCCATAAGATCTACATCCATCGTTACGAGAATGTCAGGTGAGAGATATACATATGCACAGGTTCACACATGCATGAAGATGTTTGGGGAGAAGCAATTGTAGAGCATTTAATAGGGTATTGGTCTTGAAATCAGAAAGATCTGGAATCAAATCCTTCTTTGAGTATTCACTAGCCTTGTGGCCCTGACCATTCTTCTCAGTCTCAAGTTTCTTATCTGTAAAATGGGAAAAAAAATAAATATTTCACAAGACTTTTATAAGGTTCAAATTAGATCATGTTTACAGAGCATTTTGCAAAAACTTAAAACAGGTTATATAAATGTCAACTATTGATATATATTTACATATACAGAAACTTGATTTATTTTTATGTTGTTTAATGAATTTTGCCTATGAATGATGTCAGGGACCATTTCATTTGTTTTGTTAATTCTTTAACTAGGAATTCAATGAAGATGATATTTCTAGGTTGAAACATGAGCTGATCACCTTTGTCTATGTATTCATTCTTAAGTTGATATTTCTATGCTTATATACATGTACTTGTATTTATGGTATATGCATTTCTAGATCAGCAGAAACTGCCTCTATACATGCAGATAAAAAGCTCAATTTTTGCCTTAAAGTCAGAGTTCTTTAGGGATAATGAGTGATTCCATGACTTGTCTATGTTAATATAGCTATTCTGTAAAAGAATAAAGACTTGAACCCAGATATCCAAGTCAGAAGTAAAGCCTTTCCTTCAAGCTTACTACGAAAGTAATCTCTAAATTACATATACTTCCTTGTGATGATGTTCAGTTGTGTCTGACTCTTTTTGACCCCATTTGGGGTATTCTTGGCAGAGATACTGAAGTGGTTTGCCATGTCCTTCTCCACCTCATTTTATAGATGAGGAAACTGTGGAAAATAGGGTTAAGTAACTTGCTCTTGGTCACAGAGCTAGTAAGTGTCTGAAGTTGGATTTGAACTCAGGAAGAAGAGTCTTTCTGATTCCAGACCCAGTGCTCTATTCACTGCATCACCTTGAAGCCCCAGTAGACTCTCCACAAATACATGCGATGTTGATGAATATGGTCACTAGTGAGTGGATCCAGAGGAAGTGATACTCAAAAGATTATTTTTGAGAAAATGAAAAGAAAAGTACTTGGCACCACAAGAGAAGCACATAATGGCAATGATGATTATGATGATGATAGTAATAATAATAATAATAATAATAATAATAATAATAATAATAATAATCTCCCCAATTTCAAAAGAATGAACACACAAATATCCCAGGAGAACCAAGTTTCATAAATACCAATTTCCTTTCCCTGATCATCCATTTGCAGAGTGCTCCTTGCTTCTGCACAGCTGAAGCTATTCAGTGCTTTTATTTTTAATCTCTAAACTGAGTTCTCTGTGATTGAGCCCCCTTTTGCAAAAGTTCACATTGCAGTAGACTAAAATTTAGTTTACTGCACTACATTTTTCAGCTTCCTCAGTGATAGGAGCTGTTTCTAAGGGAGAAGAATACACACAGAGCCCAAGCTACTGGCAACGGGTCTCTCCCCTTCTTTCTATTTACAGCAGCAGTGAAAGCCAATGGCATCTTTAGGTACGGAGGAGCCGAAATCAACAAGCAGTGAGTAGCGGCTCCTTCCCACTTGAAGGCAGTTTGGTGTTAAGAATACAACTGTGTCATCTAAAACTGAGGAGCCTGGTCTCTCAACCCACATCCGGGAGCCAAGCTAGAATCCCTACTGAGCCTCCCTCCCCACAATCCTCAAAACAAGTGGTACATAATTATTGAAAATAATTCTAATCCTTCTACTTCAGGCTTCTTTACCTTGATATTATTCTTTCCTTTTCTCTTATGTTTTTTTTTTAAATACACTGTATCATTTAAACACTTGACTCTAGATTCAAAGTTTATTAATTTAATTATATTCATTCTTTCATCTCCATTTTGCATAGAAATGAAATGCATAGACTTTCAAAGAAAAGAAGGCAGTTTGTTGTAATAAAGATAACATTCCACTTTCTGGAACTGCCTCTAAGATAGTAATTTCATAGGAGTTACATAGCAATGGATTTTATATTTCCTTATGAGGAATTTATTGTAGAGTGCTCCATTATGAGTTGGACTAGGCTTGTAGAATGTGAAGAATTGGAAGGGAATAGGATCTTGGATTCAGTCTTATGCTTAGTAATGAATATGCGCTATGGGTCACTTAGCCTCTGCTTAATTTGAAGGCAAAGCACTACTTAAGAATGGGAATAAGGAATGGGCATTGATTTCATTGGAAAAGAAAAAACTCCCTCTTATTAATGCAGCTTGCTACTTTCTGTGCAACTTAAGAGTTGTTGGGATTTTCTCAGAACACCTAATGGAAAACTGATTTATCCAGGGTCACAAGATTGAATGTAAGACTTCATGAAGGAGATGGCACCTAAGCATTTCTTTAAAGGAAGATGAGGCAAAGGGCAGACAGTTAGGTGGAACATAGGAGAGAGTCAAGAGAACCAAGGTTCAAATCCATACTCAGACATTTAACATTTACTAGCTGTGTGACCCTGGGCAAGTCACAACCCCAATTATCTCACACATACTTTACTTTCCATCAAAAAAGAAAAGATTCTTAGAGGCATAGAAAAGGATAGAATACTTCTCAGGATTTGATTCCATGTCTTTCTGCATTTAGGGCCTGCTCAATCCATTTCTACATGATATGTTATGTGTTAAACGTATTTTACTCCATTTTTCTTTCAGTCTACTCAACTGTATGACCCCACACATGGACTAGATGAAGGGTGTGACTTCTCTTAAGAAATTTCTTCCAGCTCTAACACTGTAATTTTGTGCCCTTCATTGACTAGAATTTCAGCATCTAGATTTGTGTTTTTGCAAATACTCAATGATTTAATAACTTTTCCCCACATGCTCATTTTCTTCATCTCCCTGTTAATATTTAAATCACCAGTTCTTTCTATCTATCTCTGACTCTTTTGGAATGTTTGCCTCCCCCTAACTCTATCTTTCTGTCTCTGTCCTGTGACCTGTGATAGAGAATGAATACAATGAGTGTTATTAAAACTTCCAGTAATCATTGCTTGCTATCTTCACAAAGCATATATCTGTATTTGTGTGGGTGTATACACACACACACACACACACACACACAAACACACACATACATGTATCTGCATCCACACATTATTTATTGAGAGAATAACTTTCATTTGGAGATATAAATTCTTATTTGATTGCTTATAAAAATAAACATGGTGACCAACATAGTCTTTACATTGCATTTATCACTACTCCTCCCATAGAACCCTTCTTTGTAGTCCACCATCTCCTTCCTGAATCACTATATTTATTAGAATTGAGTTTTTTCAATAATATTTTCTTTCTAATTATTATAGTCACACACACACACACGCACACACACACACTATATATATTCTCTTGGATGAATCTTTTAATCTGTTCTATATCAGTTCTTTTAAATATCCTCTAAATTGTTTATGCTAATCACTGCCTGTCTATTCCTTTTTTCTCTTGTGTCTCAATCCAACCCCTGCCATTCTATAATGTCTTGATCTAAGATTACAGAGCCCTCATCCACTGATTCTTAATGTCCATTCTATAGGCTACAAATATTTTCACCTTAAATCTTTTCCTTTTTCAGTTTCTGCTTTTTCTGTCTTTTGGCTCTCATTGAAACCTCTTTTCCTCCTGATGGCGCAGTCTTTCTGGCTACTCTTTCCAGAACTGGTTGTACTTTCACTTCTTCCTCCCTAACTCAATGATTATAGTGAGGATGTAAGAATCTTCCCAATGCATTTGTAGGTATTTTTCCTCTACTACCACCACTCAGAAATCTCTATTCTTTTAAGGTTCACTCAATTCATGTTTAGTTTTTATTGTTTAGTTGATTAGTCATGTCCAATTCTTCATGATGCCATTTTAGGTTTTCTTGGCAGTGATACTGGATAGCTTTATCATTTACTTTTCTAGTTCATTTTACTGATAAGAAAACTGAGTCAAACAGGGTGAAGTGATTTGCCCAGAGTCGTACAGCTAGTGTTGGAGGCCCACAGGTCTTCCTGACTCTAGGGTCAGAATTCTATCCACTGTGCTACCTTGCTACCATATTTACTGTCCAATCAAAATTCTTGTAACCTTTGTGTATTGACCTTCAAGCATTCTTCTTTCCACAGCTCCTGATTTATAATTTTTCTTTTCCAACTTGGGCCTTCATGCTAGGGAATTTCAACACACTGCTTCAAATGTCTTAACCTCTCAGTTCCTCAGCTTACTTATTTCTCATATCTATTCCTCTACCCCCACCCCAGTAACATAACTTTGATCTTGCAATCACCAACAAATGCTCTTCTTCCATAAGACTGAAAAATGAAATTCCTTCATCTAATTATAATTCATTTTCATTCCACCTCTCCTTGCCACCTCAAATTCTGTTCTGTCTTCATTGTGACCTCTAAACCCTTGACCCCTCAATTCTTTTTCAGATCATCACCTCTGTACTGTCTATATTCTCTTCTCCCCATTTGGACATCTTGGTAAAAGAGTTCAACATTAAATTATTCTCTTCTCTAAAATCTTTTGTCATTTTATTCTGTCAAAGAACTTAACCATGCCAAACCCAACTTTGAATTCTTTCAGCATTTACTGCCTTAGCTCCTACTCACACAAAGTTGAATCATTCTGGAAAAAAAATCACGAAATCATGTTGACTGACAAAGTCTTTTGCAGATTTATGTTACATTTTTCAAATGATTCTCCATTACAGCAAGGTAATCCTTTGTCAATTACATCATCTTCCTTACTATAGTCATTTTTTCCAAATCTTTTAATTAATTCCTTTTCAAATCACCTATGGTTTCTCTTGTCTCAATTGAGAAATTTATCTTATATTTACCAGAAAAAAATATCAAACTATTCTACAAGAATTCCATTTTCTTTCTTCGTCTTTATCTCACATCTCTCAGGTGCTTTTTGATACTATCTCTTTCTTAGTCTCTGATTCACATGTAATAGTAACCCTGTTTCTTGCTAAAACTAACTCTTCTTTTGCATATGCACCCCTTGATCCTGTCTTCTCTAGAAGATTTTCCCCTCTATCATATATCCTTTCTCACTTATCTGTCTATGGGGCTATTTCCTTATGACTTATTAATATTCCTATTTTTCCTCCATGTTCCAAAAAGTGAAAAAAAGCAAAACTCTTACTTGATTGTCCATTTGTGCTATTTAGCTCCCAAATATTAACTCCTTCTCGTGGTTAAATTCCTTAAGAAGACTATCTAAAAATCTATGCTTCCAGTTTCATTCCTCTAACTCTTTTTGACTCTCTATAATCTAGTTTCCAACATCATTATTCAAGTAAAGTTGTTTTTTCCAGAGTTGCTAGTCATCCATTAATTGCCAAATCCAATGACCTTCCTCAATCTTTATAATTCTTGAGCAGGCTTCAGTTTCTGTAATGCTGGTTCTCAGTTTTATTTGTCAGATCTTCCTCCAGATATTGGTGGTGAGTGTCTCCCATGGCTCTTTCCTAGGTCTTCTCTTCTCTATATATACTATTTTGCTTGATAACTTTAACAGCTATCATTGATTCAAGCATCATCTCAATACCCAATGATTCTCAAATCTACATGTTCAAGTCTAACTCCTCTCTTAATTTACAGATTAGCATCTCCAACTATCTTTTTGACATCTCAAATTGAATATCCTATAAATATCTTAAACTAAACATGTCAAAAACAGAATTTATTATCTTAACTCCAAACTCTTGCTTCTTCCAATCTTCTCTATTACTACTGACGTCACCTAGGCTCACAATATCATAATTGTTATCCTCAATGACTCACTTTCACCTCTCATTTCTTATATTTTGCCATCTTGTTGATTTTGCATTAATATCTTTCGTATACATTTTTTTCTATCCTCTGACACTATCATCACCCTCTATAAGTCCTCAGCACCCATCCCTGGAGTACTGCAGTAGTCTACTAATTGATCTCCCAGACAAAGATCTCTCTCCATTTCAAACCATGCTCCATTTTGCTATCAAATTAATATTAAAGTACAGTTCTGATCATATCATCACCATCTCTACTCTATAAACTCCAGTGGCCCCCTATCACCTCCCAGATCAAAACCCTATAGTTGTAATTGAAAGCCCTTCACAACCATACTGTTTCTTCATTTCCAGAATTCTTATATCATGGTAACCTCTATATGCCATGTTATCTAGAGACACTGGCCTCCTTATTATTCCTTGCACAGCATATTCTCATCTCCCAACTCAGATTGTTTTTACAGGCAATCCCTCTTGTCTGGCATTTTCTGTCTCTTCATTTTTGCCTCCTAGCATCCTCAGCTTCCTTCATTTGAAAGAAGTCCTATCTCCTACAGAAAACTTTTCTTAATCCCCTTTAAATGCAGTTTTTCCTTCTTTCAATTATTTCAATTTATAATTTGCTTGTATGTAATCATTTATATATTATCTGCCACACTCTTCTGTGAGTTCCTTGAGAATAGGTAACTATCCCCCCCCCTTTCTTTGTACTTCAAAGTCTTGGCAAACTATATGGCATTTAATAGATACTTAATAAATACTAATTGATTTGAATTCATCAGTATTATATTATATCATCACTTTCACATGGTCATACCATAGAGAAGAGTATACTAACTCCACTGCTTTACTAAATCCATGGTCTTGTCAGTGAGGTTATTTCTCAACCAATACAATCCATACCTACTCCACCACTTGACTTCTACTTCCTCATCTTTTTTTTTTGCAAACTTTCCCATAGAATGTACCCAATGTGATGGGTGATTTTCTCATCATCACATTAATTGAAATAATCCTTCTAAATCTTAGGAGGTCCATAAACATATAATTAGAAATAAGATAGCATTTTTATTTTTACTATTCTCTGTTTGAAATTTTGAATATTTTCACTTATTTAAACTGAACAAAGGTTCATAGGCTTCACCAAAGTGCCAAAGGAATCCATGATATAAAAAAAATTAAGAATCTCAGTCCTGTTTGTTTTCTAGTCCCTTTAAGTCCTAAATTCCTTAATCTTCTTGACCTATAAAAATGTGAAATGTTGTTCTGTCTTACTATATGCTGACTTGAATAAATTAACAAATGAAAAACATTCTTGAAGTACTTAAAATAAAGCAGGAAGAGTGCTAAACATTGGCAAGCAAACAAGACCATCCCTTCCTTAAGGAGCTTACTCTAAGAGGGAAACAATATATAGATTTGGAAAGTAGACAAGGGTAGAGAGATGGTATGTTCCAGACAGACTAATGTGAAAATGCTCAGTAATTGCATGGTGACCCATCATTTAAGGTAAGGGTTCATCTATCCAATCTTAAGAACAGAGATCGATTTCCATAGGAGAGCTATAGTTTGGAAATAGTTGAAACAAAAAGCTCCAATTATATAATTTAGTTAAAATTTCACTCTGAATCTCTCCAAAAAACAATTTTTAAAGTGAAACTTAGTTCTGTAACAGAATGGGTTAGTCTTAGAAACAACTCATAAACCCTCTGCCAGAAACAAGAATGGAAGCTTTCAGCATTCACTGACACTTCCTGAGCTTGTGAATTGGCCTCCTCCTGAATTAGACCTGGTTAAAATCCTGGTCCATTCATTCATTCCCCCCTTGGCTTCCTCAACAATGCAGAGCTAAGATCTCAAACCCACAGATGCTGTATTTGTTTACATGGTGTTGATGTGTCTCACAGGATGGATTAAAATATTAATATGTTTTCTTCTCACCACCACCCCCCTTCCCTTTTGTGTTTAGTATTCTCTTTGCAGATGTTAAAGGATTTACCAACCTTTCCACGACCTTGTCAGCACAGGAGCTGGTCAGGATGTTGAACGAACTCTTTGCCAGATTTGATCGACTAGCCCATGTGAGTTGAATTTAATTCCCTCTCTATCTTTAGAAGGAGTATGGGGTTGCATGCTTAATTAGGGAGGAGAAGGATTTCGGCTACCATCACTTAGGGTGTTATTTGTCTGTTTTCTGTCCTCTGAGTTTTGACAGGAGACTCTCCAATCTTTCTGCTAGATCAATGTTGGTTAGTTAATGACCTTGTTAGAAGGTTTGCTGTTTAGTTTTTGCCCTTTTATAGGCTGTGGGCATAGTGATTTGTCAACTCAAGGCAGGGGGCCATCCAGGAACCATTTCAGCCTGTTTACCTCTCTCACCAATTTTTCTCTATGCATGTGGCTTACTGCCATCCATAGCAAAGGTCAGGAAGGAGGCTTTATTCAGTGATTATTGGGTGCAGTCACCAAGCCAAACTCTGCCATCTGGCATGAAACTGCATTTTCTCAAGGACATATTTAATCCACTGGACTTTTCTATAACCATGGCTGACTTGACCACTCTTTTGAGACTATTCTTTGGAGCCTGGAATACACTCTAGCTTCATTTTGTAGCTGGTTTGGTACAAAGTAATCTTAAATGCTAGGTTGATAGAAAGAATCATAATCTAATATATCTCAGAGATCATTTAGTCTAACTCTTTCTCATTTTACAAAGCTAAAATGGAAGCAGATCTAGTTACACAAGTAAAAAATTGAGTTATAATTTGAACTAAGATTCTCTGATCCTAGAACCACCACTGATTTCATTCTGGCATGGATGAGCTCATTATCTTCAGCACTGAAAAACCTAGATTCCATGTTCTGAGGTCACAGAAAATACTCTGGAACTTTATAACCACACTCTGTGTATTAGAGTAGAATTAAATTTATTACTACATCTAAGAAATATATTCCTTGTAACTTCTTTTTTTTAGTTTTTGCAAGACAAATGGGGTTAAGTGGCTTGCCCAAGGCCACACAGCTAGGTAATTATTAAGTGTCTGAGACCGGATTCGAACCTAGGTATTCCTGACTCCAAGGCCAGTGCTTTATCCACTGTGCCATCCCTGTAACTTCAAAAGTGTTTCTTATTGAAACATTTTTGTCTTTAATGTGATTGATTCTATGGGATAGACCCAAAGAGTCTTCTAATGCTTCATTGCACACTTTCTTTTACAAAAGTGATTGCTGCTGAAATAGTGCCATGCTTAGACAGAACTAATCAAATATGTAGAATTTTTCAATTCTTACCTTATTTGAAACCTAATTCACTTTGGTGTCACTTTGGAATTTTGACCTAAAGAATCTAAAGGAGTTTTCATTTTGTGATCCAAGTAGCAGTATAAAGTATAGCATATATCATCCTCCTTGTATAAAATGTAATCTCTTTTTTGGTGGGTATTTAAACATTTTCACAATCTGACTCTGACCTAACTTTCCTGCATGATTTTATATTGCTTCCCTTCACACTCTCTACATTGCAGTCAAACTGGTTAACTGGTTATTGTTCCCTGTATACAGAATTTCCATTTTCCACCTCCATACTTTTGCACAAGATGTCCCTTTACATTTTAGATAGTACATCCTCACCTCTGCCTCTTGTAATTTCTTGCTCTTTTCAATACTCAGCTCAAGTTTGACGTTCCTATAAGACCTTTCTTGATCTCCTCAATTATAGATACTTTCCCATTCCCAAAAATTACTTTGTATTTACTTTGTACTGACTTATCTGATGATTTTCTGACTTATCTATTGCTTTGCCCAATAGAATGTAAATTATTTGAGGAACTTTTTTTTTTTTAATTTATCTTTATCTGTATATTTGTATTGTCTGGCACAATTCCTGATACATAATATGTACATAAAATAATTCTGGATTTGAATTAAATTAAATTGTAAAAAGGATAAATAGAGGGAACATAGAAGCTTCTACCATTTCTCTACTCTGAAGTTGCATTGATCACTTGATGGAGCCATTCTGGTTCTTCACTAAGCTATGCCTTACTAGTGTGTACCTAACCTTCTCCAAAGAATAGATATTTAATAAATGTTTGTTTGTTTTTATTCTATAGAGAATTTTCAGGTTCTTCAGTTGTTCAGATTTCAGCAGTACAGAACAAATAATGTTGTGTTCTACATTCAATTAAAACTTGCTGAAAATATGGGGCTAGCAGATCATTAAATTAATATTTTAATGGTTTAAAAAATTATTTGTGGCAATGGGGTTAAATCACTTGCCCAAGTTCACATAGCTAGGCAATTATTAAGTGTCTGAATTCAGATTTGAACTCAAGTCCACCTGATTTCAGTGTGGGTACTCTATTCACTGCATCATCTAGCTGCCCCAATACTTGAATGATTATATAAATCTGTGAGTTTACTGATGTCAGATCCCCTTCAGTTTGCAAATTAATATGCCCTTTCATCATGTGCATTATTTGTTGATTAACCACCTACAGGGAGTCTACTCTCTAGATCTCTTGACATTGCTTGAAACCCAAGGAATTACAGGATGCACTGCCCATCTATTGAGCTCTTCTCTTGATATATGACTAGCCCACTTCCTTTTTTGAACAGATGTCTTTCTGATCATATCATTTGTGACATGTCTCTTTTGTCACGTTTTATTGGAAATAACCACCTCCATTGTTCTTTGGATAACCTATGGCTTTGATTTCTGGGGTAATGATGGCATCCTTTGATTCACATATAAATATCACAAGATTTTTTTTTAATGGGACTTAGCTCAAAGAAGATTAAAAGTTAGTATACCCTCAATTTATCTCTTTTCAACTTTCTGCTTAATTCACTATTCATTTATAGTGTCTGTTCAAAATATATGTACTGATACATTGACTCTATAGATTGTCCAAATAAATATACAGCATGATCTGGATGATAGGAATGTTTTATTCACTTGGATCTTCTTGTGTGAATAGTTAGACTAAATTGTTTTGAGTGATTTTGGTATTCCCTTAGAAGGCTCTTTAATGACCTGGGACTTCAGTTGACTCAAAGTAATCCACATTTAGGAATATCTTTTTTTAAAATTCTTTACTATTTCCAAGAACACACACGCATACATACATAAACATAAGTGCACATGTATAATGTATGTGTGTATGTATGTATTTTATTTGTGTCCACTTCTAAGTGACTTGGAACATTTTATAAGTTTTGTTCCTCCTAGATATCATTTGTATAAGAGGTTATGATAAATCCTGGATAAATTATTCTTTTAAACTTTATATTGATATCCTTTAGGTTAGAGTGGCACAAATTATAATCCAGATGAGTCACTACTGAGTCAGTCATGAGTTTTATCATATATGTCACTATAAGAGCAATTATTCTGTAAGGGAGACCTCAAATAGGAACAGAGTGGTCTGTATTAGTAGTATAGGAAATGGAACTAGTATTCCATTGCCATGGCAAACTTTCAGATGAGAAAGTCCCTCTACCAGTACAGGTCAACACCTTCTCTGCAGGTTATTGTCATGAAGATTTTCCTAGAGCATTGATAGGTACAGTTACTTGTCCAGGGTCATATGATCAAGGATGTGTCAGAAAGAAGACTTGAACCCGAAGCTTCTTATCCCCAGGATAAGTATGTGCTACATGGATTCTTTTTTTTTTAGTTTTTTTTTTTTTTTGGCAAGGCAATGGAGTTAAGTGGCTTGTCGAAGGCCACACAGCTAGGTAATTAGAAAGTGTCTGAGGCCGGATTTGAACTCAGGTACTCCTGACTCCAGGGCTGTTGCTCTATCCACTGTGCCACCTAGCCACCTCATGGATTCTTTATTAATAGAATCGTGTATAAACAAACACTGACATATGCTTATCTTTCCATAATATTTATTTGCCTGCTATATTTATGAATTTAGAAGTAGTTTCATTGTACAAAATGCCATCCTGTAGAAAAGAACTAAATTGTAGATATGATAAAGGGAATCTGAAGAGTTGTGTAGATTTGAACTTTCATATGGAAACTACTTGTAATATAATGACTCTCTCTTTAGGTCAGTATGATAAGTCCAGCAAAATATTGTGGTGAAAAGAGGAAAGGCTACCTTAGAAGGGGATCACTTTAAAGGGTCAGTCAGCTAATGAACAAATTTGTATAGTTTTTCTGCCCTGCCTCCTGAAGAATGGACTTGGTGAGGCAAAGTCAGTCATGGCTCATTTTGGAGGCTACTGTGTGTGTGTGTGTGTGTGTGTGTGTGTGTGTGTGTGTGTGTGTGTACTTGTTCTTGTTCTTGTTGAGTCTTTTCAGTTATGTCTGACTCTCCACGAACCCATTTGGTGTTTCCTGGCAAACTTACTAGAATGGCTTGCCATTTACTTTTCCAGCTTATTTTACAGATGAGAACACTGAGGCAAGCAAGATTACATGATTTGTTCAGTCACACAGATGGTAAGTGCCTGAAGGAAGATTTGAACTTGGACCCTCCTATCTCCAGACCAAGACTCTATCCACTGTGCATATTATACACAATACATATGTATCATTTATATATATATATATATAATATATATATATATGCATAATACACATAGAGGTATTTGCCCATATATTTGTATTGTGTGTATGTATAGATGTATGAATATACAAATGTGTACACACACACATATTAGATGCCTAAAGGTAGAAGAAACCAGAATATGTAATTGGATCCATTGTTATTTTCCTGCTAAGAAAATGAACAGTACAAACCCTGGGGGGGAAAAAAGACTAACAACTTTGGACAGCTTGGCAAAAGAAAAGGATATTATTGTCTGTTTCCTCCAGTACAGGGCAGAGGTCTCTTGTTGTCTCAAACTATCTTCTTTCACTTTAAACTCTTTGCTGGAGGTTACGATTAGTATAGTAGGCAAATATACATCTTCCCCTTTTAGATCTTGCTTTTTAATGATACTCAGAGGAACAAAGAACTAAGCTATTTTGGTTGTGCTGTCTTTCAAGGAATCTTATATGATTTTGATGTAGCTCCTAAGGTGTCAATAAGATTATGTTTATATATGCACTGGAGACACCTTGTTGATGAAGATGCTTTAATCTCTTTTTTATCTGTGAAGGTGACAAAATGTTGATCTACAAAAGCAAATGACAAGAACCAAAATGGGACCTTATATTTGCATTATTTTTTCAATCAATTTGATATTAAATTTGTTATACATAGAGATTCTCTACCAGTGGGCATCACTTTAAAAAACTTTCCTGTTCCTTTTGATACTTTCATCAAGGAAACCCTTTGAATTTGTCAAACAGTAGAGTATCATTACAGCTGCAGATTGTCTCATAAGGTATTCATAGAAAGGAAAAATAGACATATGGTTAGGTAGTTATTGATTTTTCCTTACTAAAATTTGATATCAATAGGGTTCTTTACTTTTTACAAGTATTTGCAATATTTGTTTTTTAAAATATTGTGATTCCACTCCCAATACCCTCAAAATTCCAACATCTCCAGAATGTAGCATCTTTGTAGATTTGTAGTTTTGGTCTAGTCCAACTATATTTCTCAACTTTTTTTACTTTAATGCTATTTATGCTGTCTTCTGGAACATATAAGGAACCATGATATGGTCTTCAAATGGTGCTGGTTCCACTGTAGATGGAGAAAGAAGTATGTTACAGAAATTTCCATAGATCTTTTCCATTTTGTGGGTATTTGTTGTCTTTCTAGTTTCATCTATAAATGTTTTCCAGATGTCTCAGATTATCTTTCACAAAGGATTCTCTAAACTGGTTTTTATAACATTCTTCTTGAAGTTTTGATGATATGGTAATATTCTTTATTATCTTCCATCATTCTTCTCCAGAAGATTTTAATAATTTGTATTTCACACAATGACTGATACATGGTAAAAGATATATAAATGTTAGCTATTATTATTGTTTTGGTCATCTTTGATAGGTCTTTCTATACATACATTTGGCATGCTTGTTAAGTCTATGCTGGCTAAAGCAGTTTCTGAACTCTCTTTGGCTTCCTCATTGTGGCAACACAATTATATTACTTAAACTTCTTTAGGAAGTTGTTAATAGACCATATTGAAATCTGTTACCCTA
Organism: Macrotis lagotis; assembly: GCF_037893015.1. NCBI lineage: Eukaryota > Metazoa > Chordata > Mammalia > Peramelemorphia > Peramelidae > Macrotis > Macrotis lagotis. The sequence continues at coordinate 596,667,663 of NC_133666.1, read as the reverse complement.
TATCTCATTTTGCAGAATTAGCAACTTATTTATTTTTATTGATGTTTTATTTTTCCAAATACATGTTATAAAAGTTTTTCAACATTCATCCATATGTCTATATATATTTTAAGTTACAAAATTTCCTTCCACCCTTCCTTCGCATCCCCTTTCCCTCAGCTGTGAATAGTCAGGTTAATATTGTACGTATACCTTTGTGTTAAATATGTTTACAGATTACTCATTTTGTTATGAGGAATTAGGATTGAGGGAAAGAAATACATAAGAGATATTTTTTCTTAAAAAGTGAATGTAGTGTTCTTCAGATTCTGAAGAATTTTGTTTTGTTTTGTTTTGTTTTTCTTCCTCTGGATAGGGATAGCATTGTCCATAGTCAGTTTAATACGGTTGTCCTAGCTATCTGAACTACTGAGAGGAGTTGCATCCATCAGGGTTGATCATCTCACAATGTTGTTGTTAATGTGTACATTGGTCTCTTGTTTCTGCTCCCTTCTCTCAGTATCTGAACCTATAATTCATTCCACGCTTCTCTAGAGTTTAACCATTTATGGCTTCTTATAGAATAATTATATTCTATAATACATACATACATATATATATGTATGTATGTACCATAACTTCTTTAGCCATTTCCCAATTGATAGGCAACCCCTCAGTTTCCAATTCTTTGCCATTACAAAAAGAGAGGCTATGATTATTTTGGGACATGTGGGACTTTTCCCATTTTTTTGATTTCTTCTGGATATAGGCCTAGAATTAGAATTGCTGGGACAAAAGGGTATGAGCAGTTTCATTGCTCTTGGGGCATAGTTCCATAATGTTTTCCAGAATGGTTGGATCATTTCACAATTCTACCAGCAATGCATTAATGTTCCAGTCCCCCCACAACTTCTCCAACATTTATCATTTTCCCTTTTTGTCATCTTAGTCAATCTGATAGGTGTGAGGTGATACCTCATAGTTCTTTTAATTTGCATTTATCTAAGCAATAATGATTTGAAGCATTTTTCATATGATTATATGTAGCTTTAATTTCTTCATTTAAAAACTATTCATATCCTTTGAGCATTTATCAATTGGGGAATGACTTGAACCTTATAAATTTAATGCAGTTCTCTTTATAGTTTAGAAATGAGACCTTTATCAGAATTCCCATTTGTGAAGATTACTTCCTAGCTTTCTGCTTTCCTTCTAATTTTGGCAGCATTAATTATATTAACACAAAACTTTTTTATTTAATATAGTCAAAATTATTTATTTTGCAGTTTCTAATGTACTCCATTTCTTATTTGGTCATAAATTTGTCCCATTTTCATAGATCAGATAGAGTATTTCTTGGTCTATTAGTTTCATCTTTGGTGTTGCCCTTTAGGTCTAAATCCTATATCCATTTTGACCTGATTTTTGTAAAGAGTGTGAGATAAGGGTCTATGCCTAGCTTTTGCTACACTATTTTCCAATTTTCCCAAAACTTTTTGTCAAACAGTGAGTTCTTATCCTAGAAGCTAATGTCTTTGCATTTGTCAAACAGTAGATTGCTGTAGCCATTTACTGCAATTTCTTTTGAACATATCCTAATCCACTGATCTAATACTCTATTTCTTAACCAGTACCAGGCAGTTTTGTTGACTGATGCTTAATAGTTTAGTTTTAGATTAGGATTTGGATTAGGATTTAAATTTGGATTATAAATATTTTATATATTTGAGTTTTACAATTTTTCCCCTAATCTTACTTCCCCCCCCCCCAAAAGACAATTTGCCAGTCTTTATATTGTTTCCTTGGATCCAAATTGAATGCCATGAAAGAGAAATCGTACCTTAAGAAAGAAATATAAAGTATAAGAGATAGCAAGATATGACAACAAGACATCAGTTTTTTTTTTCTAAATTAAAGGGATTAGTCCTTGGTCTTTGTTCAAACTCCACAGTTCTTTCTCTGGATACAAATGGTATTCTCCATTGTAGACAGCCCCACATTGTCCCTAATTATTGCACTGATGGAATGAGCAAGTCCATCAAGGTTGATCATCACCCCCATGTTGCTGTTAGGGTGTACAGTGTTTTTCTGATTCTGCTCATCTCACTCAGCATCAGTTCATGCACATCCTTCCAGGCTTCCCTGAATTCCTGTCCCTCCTGGTTTCTAATAGAACAATAGTTTTCCATGATATACATATACCACAGTTTGCTAAGCCATTACCCAATTGAAGGACATTTACTTGATTTCCAATTCTTTGCCACAACAAACAGGGCTACTATGAATATTTTTGTACAAGTGATGTTTTTACCCTTTTTCATCATCTCTTCATGGTATAGACCAGTAGTGGTATTGCTGGATCAAAGAATATGCACATTTTTGTTGCCTTTTGGGTGTAGTTCCAAATTGCTTTCCAGAAACTTCCTTTATTTTTTAAATCAGTTCCCTTGCTATTTTTGACCTTTTGTTACTGCAGATGAATTTTGTTACTATTTTTTCCCAGGTTGGTAAAATATTTATTTGGTAGTTTGATAAGTATGGCACTGAATACGTAATTTAATTTGGGTAGAATTGTCATTTTTGATGATATTAGCTTGATCTAAACATGAGCAATTGACATTTTTCCAATTATTTAGAGCTGACTTTATTTGGATGAGAAGTGATTTATAATTGTGTTTACAAAGTTTCTGGGTTTGTCTTGGGAGGTAGAATCCAAATAATATAATGTTATCTACAGTTACTTTAAATAGAATTTCTTTTCCTAGCTCTTGCTCTTGGACTTTGTTGATGATTTATCTGAACTTATTTCATATCCTGCTATTTTGCTGAATTTGTCAATTGTTTCAAAGAATATTTTTGATGATTTTCTCAGATTCTCTATGTAACATTTTCAAAGAGTGAAATGGTTCCTCATTGCCAATTCTGATTCTTTCAATTTCTTTTTCATCTCTTATTACTAAAGCTAATACTTCTAAAACTATATTGAATAGTAATGGTAATAATGGGCATCTTTGTTTCACCCTTGATCTTATTGGAAATGCTCTGTTTATCCCCATTACATAATAATATTTGTTGATGGTTTTTAGATAGATACTACTTATTATTTTAAGGAAACACCCATTTATTCCTAAACTTCCTAGTATTTTATAGGAATGGATACTGTATTTTATAAATACTTTTTCAGCATCTTATTGAAATAATCATATGATTTCTGTTGGTTTTGTTATTGACATGTTCAATTATGTTGAGTGTTTTCCTAATAGTGGATCATCCCTGCCTACATAGTAGAAATTCTACCTGATTATGGTGTATTATACTAGTAACAGTTTGCTGTAATCTCATTACTAAAATTTTATTTAAGATTTTTGTATCAATGTTCATTAGGGAGATTGACCTATAATTTTTTTTATCTGTTTTGGTTCTTCCTGATTTAGGTTTAAGAACCATGTGGGTGTCATAAAAGAAATTTGGCAGAACTCCTATTTTTCAAACAGTTTATGTGGAATAGGAATTAATTGTTCCTTAAATGTTTGGTAGAATTCACTTGTAAATCCATCTGGACCTGGAGATAGCAAGTTGTTTAAGCATGTTGGAGTTGGATTGACTGTTCTTATTTGGAGAGTTTCTTCTACTCTGGCAGAGATTTTGGTCTTTGTACTATAAAGCTGAGGGTTTGGTTACATATAGAGAGCTGTGTTGGAAATGATTTCCTTATTTGAAGTCTTCCTCTTTTTTAGCCTATATAACCAATTTTAGGTTTTATACTATTGATAACCTACCATGTTAACTGTCTCTTGACTTTCTTCTTTGTCAAGATTAGACTATTTCCTTGCAATAGAGTTCTATAAAAATATTGAATATTGATTAAATATCAAGAATTATGCTGGAATGATAGAGGTATTTGTGAAGCAAAGATAGCATACTTAATAATAATTTTGTTAGTGGCATCAAGCTAGGTTCTATTCATAGTACTTTGGGTGAAAGAATTAGAAATCAATAATGCAAATCTCAGGTAGAACAATGAGTGAAAACTAAAATGAAATTTAACAGGAATTGTTATATTTACATTATATTAAATTATATTAAAGTTGAAGAAAATCAATTGTGGAACTACAGCACAAGAGAAAATAATTACTAAACAGTTCACGTCAAAAACTAACACTTGACTTCCGGATCTTGGAAGTTCAAGATGAGTCAGCAGTATTAAATGGCAACTAAAAATGTTAAGGCCATCTTGAACTTCATTAAGAGAAGACAGATTTCCAAAGTTAATCCCATTCTGCTCTTCTTTGGTCAGATCACATTTGAATTGTATGTCCAATTCTGGATATCATATTATTCAAAGAGTAATTGATATTCAAGAATGCCTCCAGAGAAGAACAATAAGGATTTGAAATAATACCACATAAAGCCCAGTTGAAGAAAATGAGATCATTTGTTCTGCAGAAGAGAAGACTTAGGGCAGACTTGACAGCAATTATAAAATTATTTAAAAATACTATCATGTGGAAGAGAGATGTTTTGTTTTGCTTGGACCTATAAAGCAGATCCACAAGAAAATGTTATATATTTAGACTCGGTGTAAGAAGAAACTTACTATTTAAAACTGGAATGGGCTTTCTCAGTGATTTAAAGAGAAATGTTTCAAGTCATTGATCATTAAAATAAATTTTTTTTCTATACACACTGCTTTGTAAAAAGTGATACTTCAAACTTAATAATACTTCAAATGTAGCCAGAAAAATACAACATAGAGTATGATGAGTACTCTCAGTGATCTAGACATTATATTTTTATTAATGAGGTTGTAGATAGCACAACCATAATGACAACTCTTACACATGAATACACCCAATGTAACACAATACATATACATATATACACACATAAACATACATGCACACACATACTGGCTCATATTGAACCTTTCCACAAAAGTATCAAATAGTATTTGCAACAATCCTTTCACAGAAGTGAATCAAAGTGTGACCAAGGGTTCTGATGTTTCCACCAGATATAAAACATAGACTGAATCCATATGGTCTCCATCACTTAGCATGTCATTCTGTTAGAGTGGTATTTCCACTTTTTTGTGGAATAATGGAGGAAAAAAACCAAAGCAAAACAGACCTGTCTTAGATTTGGGATTCTGGGTTTAAATCATTGTTCTGACTTACACCAGTAGACTAAACCTCTCTGAAATTCCACTGTCTCATCTGATAAGAGGGTCTAAGAATAACTAAGTGCATCTCTAGGTCCTCAGTGTGATCAGTAAACCATAGCCAAGGAGCAACCAGAATAAGAACTTATAGGAAGAGGCTTCCCTATATTTTCAGTGCTTCTCATTCTACATTGTACTGTGCATTTCCATTTTATAACAGCATTGGGTCCTCAGAAGAGCTCAACAGAGGGGATCCTAGGCTTAAGCTTATGTAATGAAAATAAAAGATGTACTAAAATATATATGGGATGGGAGTGTTAGAAAGCAGCAGATGTGAAATGACCCAGGGGTTCCTAGTGGGACTCCTTTGTTGTCTATTACTAACAGAGAGTTCTTTAGTGTAACTAAGGTAAAAAAGGATGGTGAACACAGAGACATAAGGGAAAAATCTTTATGACATTATATAAAGAGTGAAAAAGCAGAAACAGAGGCATTAGAATTCCAAATAACTAGGAGTTGAAGTTTAAAATCAAATTCATTGATTCCAAAGATGGGAGGTTGTTGTTTTTTCCTTCTTCTTCTATATCACCTACTTTGCTTAGAAAATCTCCTACGAAAAGCTTCTGTCTTGATATTACTTCATCTTGCACCCGGAGGAGAGCAGAACTTCTTTTAATTCACTGGCGCTTAGATCATCATCGAAGTGCAGCTCATAGCCAGAAATCAGACATGAGGGGAGGGAAATATTCTCTGAGAGTCTCCTTTCAAGATTGGCTCTTACTGAAGACAAGAGTCTGCCTCTAGTCCAAATTGCATCTCATTTAAAAGCCTCTACTATATGGCTTCCACTTTCTAATCTTATCTCATATTATTTCCCTTTGCTCTCTATTTTGGTCAAACTGCCCTGCTAGATATTAGCTATACAGGATATCCCATCTCTATACCTTTGTCCAGATGATCCCTCAGTCTGAAATTCAATCCCTCATCATCTTCCCCTACCTATCTCCCAAATATAACTCAAGTACATCCTCTTACATATGTCCTTTCCCAGTTACTCATCCTTTCCCAACAAGACTTTAGTGTTCTTTCCCTCTTATAATATCTTTATATTATGTAGAATCACAGTTCTAAACCTGGAAGAGAACTTAAAGTCCATCTTTTCCAATCTTCTCATTTTACACAGCTGAAAACTGAGTCCTGAGATTTAAGGACACATACTGAGCAAAATTTATTCCCAGGTCCTATTATCCTAAATACAGTGCTGTTTTCACTTGACCATGCTGCTTTGTATATCTTTTTATTTCACTATCTGGATATATAATGAATCTTCCCTCTTCTCCTCTAGAATGCAAGGTCCTTTAAGACATTTTTTGCCTTTGCATCCTAGAGTCTAACACAAGTCTTTTATAATAATAGAACCTTCATAATGTTGTGCTGAATTGAATTCAATGTAGGCTATTTTTTTCCTTAAATGTAATAACTTAAAACCCTGAGAAATCTGAATATATAAATTTACTGCAATGCTCCTGTGAGTTAGACAAGGTACATATTATATCCCCATTTTGCTTGTTACTCAAATTTTCACAGAATGTTACTGATGAAAAAAAGACTCAGAATTCATTCAAGATATGAAATATAAGTAATTGGAAGGTTGGGCTTAATTATTGTGCTCCACCTAAGACTTTTAGTTCTTTGACTGTTATTCACTAAATAAGGGGGTCCTTACCAGGGGTCTATAGGAATAATACGATAGGAAAAAATACTTTATTTTCATTACCTGCCAAATGAAATTAAGTATTTTCTTCAATTATGAATGTAAGCAACAAATCCCAGCAATTTTAGCAGGAGCTGTGAATTTGTCTCTGTTAGAAATTATAGATATTTTCCTTTATCACAATTGATGCAAATATCTTACAAAAACTTTTATGCTCATCACTACTTCAAAATTACTCTATTTAATAGACCTACCACTAGATCACACCTAATCTGTCATCCTGTCTATGGAATGTATTTCAATGTAATTGGTTTCCATTGGAATCCTAAGTATTTTATTTTATATGTCTAAAAATGTCATGCTGGAGTCCATAGGTTTCACCAGTTGATAAAGGCATCTGATATAGGTATCCATGACAGAAAAAATTAAGAATTCATAAATATATATATGAATATACACAAATATATGTGCATATACACACATAAATCTTCATACAAACACAATTTTATTTATTCTTGATTTTTGCTATCAAGACCAGTTGGATCAGAGCAACTAAATTTGTAACAGGTTCAGTAGAATTTCTTTTGAGAATTAATGCAGTGGAGTAAGGAGGATGTGAGTTCAAATCCAGCCTCAGACACTTGACATTATTTTTTGACCTTGGACAAGTGACTTAGCCCTGATTGCCTTGCATCCAGGGCCATCTCCAGTTGTCCTGATTCATATCTGGCCACTGGACCCAGATAGCTCTGGAGGAAAAAGTGAGACTGGCATTTTAGCACAGCATTCCCTCATTCAACTCCAATTCACATGTTTGTCATGGCATCACTTCCCTGATGTAATGGTGTTTTTCTGAGAATAAAAGACAAACTTCATCAAAAAAAATCTTTTTGACTTGAAACAAAGCACAAGGAATATTTGGTTTCATATGTAACTGATTTACATATTTTTTTACCAAACAATTTTAAGACTTTAACAAGTGTGACATTCTCTTGAATATCAGTACTGACTGGGAAGTAGAAAATACATATATCTCAACCTTTACAAAAAACTCAAGGTACCATGTTTGACTTCGTAATACATGTAGCAACAGAGCATGTGAACTTTTGTGATTTCTATTTCTCCAGAAATTATCAACTTGAAAATTTTTTCACTTTTTTTCCTAGGAAGCTGAACTTAATACTGGAGAGACAGACAGACAGACAGCATACACACACACACACACACACACACACACACACACACACACACATACACACACACACACAGAGAAAAAGAGAGGAGGAGGAGGCAAGAAAATAGATAATAGAATAGATAAATACAGATGCAGAAAGAGATAAAGAGATTTTCACCCATTTGAAATGAATAATGAAACAATTTGATGTTAAAGAAATTGTTCAGATGTGCTTCAACTGTCATTCAGTTATTATAATAAAAAACATTTGATGAAAGAAAAAAGTTGATAAAATAAAAATCATGAAAGTTTGTATTGTATTATGTTTCAGAAAGTGCTTTATGTTTATAAAGTGCTTTAAAACCCATTGTTTCATTTAATGCTACAAGAATTAGGTCAGAGTTATCATCATTTTACAGAAGTCAAGGCCCAGAGCAGGTAAGTGGCTTAATTGCTCAAGCTCATCTAGAATGTTCAAAACCAGGTTTTCTAACTCCATCCTAGTGTTCTCATCATTGAACAACATACTCTCTTGAATGTAGAAAATATGTATATATGTGTATATATATATGTATATATGTACATATATATATATATATGTATATATATACACATATATATATATGGATAGCAAGCAAGTCATTACACCTGGCTGGCAAGATTTTCACAAAATCAACTGACTGGATGATAGCACAGAACTAAAAATCACAAAGATGCCTGTCATTTGGCAATTGACTGAACAAGTTGCAGTATATGATTGTAATGGAATTCATCTGTGCTTTATAAGAAATGATGAGCTTGATGATTCTGGAAAAACAAATATAGATTAGCATGAAATCATGAAGAGTGAAATGAGCAGAACCAAGAGAATATTAGTAACAATATTATTTTGAGAACAAATTTGAACAAATAAGTCATTTTGATTCTCATAAACACTCAAATTTATTACAATAGACCTATAAAGGATGACACTATCTGCATATTGAAAAAGAACTGACATGTATGTATATACATACATTTTATGTGAATGAATATATGAATGTCTAATAATAGCCTTCTAGAGGGCAGGGGGAAGGGGGGAAGAAAAAAAGAGAAAGTTACATTGATAATTTTATAATGTATTTTAAAGGAATAGCAAGTGGTACATAGCCAATCATTTTTTTATTCTACTATGTTTCAAAAATACTCGGTTTATTTCTCAAGTCCAGAATAAAATAAAGAAAATTTAAAAATAAAATCAACTTTATAAAAACAAGAATAAATAGTGTATCTACAACAGCTTTTCTTATGGTTGTATTGTCAAGATCAACTTGAGACTTGCTTGTGTGATTCAAGCTTCAGTTTATTTTATTTTTAAAGCCCTTTCACCCAGTTTTTTTCTAAGTAGAAATATGAGCTTTTAAGAGCAGTTCTTATGAACTTGAACACTGATAATTATAGTAATAGATCACATTTATATAGTGCTTCTTTTGTGCCAGGATCTATGTTAAGTGTTTTTCAATTATTATCTCATTTGATGCTGACAACAAACCAGGGAAGTAGATAATATTAGTATTCCCTTCTCACAGATAATGAAACTATGGCAAACAGATCAAATGTCTTTCTAGGGTCATAGAACTTGGGGGAATATAGGAAAAAATTTTTGAAACAATTGTGTATAATCAGAACCAAGAAAACAATATACTTAAAGAATACAACAGTATAAATAAAAAACGAATGCAGTGCAACTATACTGACCAAGCTTGGTCCCCTAGAAATGAGAAAACAGAACTTCTTCCCTTCATTGCAAAGGGAGTATACTCTGGATGTGGAATATTTCATAATACTGCATTCATTGTCAGATTTCCTTTATGTGTGGTTAGTTTTACTAACCTGATTTTGTTCTCATTGTTATTCTTTCTTACTAGGAAAGGTTAGGGTTGGAGAACCCCCAAAAAATAAGCATTTTTTAAAAAATTAAAAGTGAAGAATAAAGATTTGTATTATAACCTATGTGTTACAATATTAAACTTAGTAAGTGATAATTGATTTTTCTAACTGTTTTCTAGTTACAGAATTCCTTTCTTCAAGAAATGAGTGTGGTCTAGTATAGTGGTTCACAACATATTACCTATGAGCCCCCATGTCCCAAGACTATTTCAGGGAGTTCTCAAATTCAAAACTATTTTCATAACAACAGTAAGATGTTATTTGCATATTAAAATACTGCTGCCTTTTCCAACTACATATTTGTGTAAAGCCAGATTTTCTTCATAAACTTCAATCAAAATTACATATCACAGCAGACTGAATAGAGAAGTAGATATGAGAATCAAATTGCCATCTATTAAGACAAGCATTAAAGAGATATGCAAAAATAGGTTAAACTATGCCATTCTTCTCACTATATTTTTGTTTTGTAAAATATAGGGTTTTCCCATAAAAACATATAAAATTAAAATTTGACAATTTTTATTTCTAATATTGTTGTTCAATCATATCAGACTATTCATGACTGAATCCATGGACCATGCCAGCCATAGAATTTTCTTGGCAAAGATATTGAAGTGGTCTGATATTTCCCTCTTCAGTGGTTAAGTCAAATAGTGGTTAAATGACTTGCCCAGAGTCATAAAGCTAATAAGTGTCTGAGGTTGATTTAAACTCAGGTCATACTGTTTTCAGATCTAGTATTTGGTCCACTGAGCCACCTAGCTGCTTCAACTAAAATAGTATCATTAGATATATAACCCACATAAACATATGGGTTGCTCCACAGTTTTTAAGAATGTAAAGAGGTCCTGAGACCAAAAAAACAATTAGAAACCATTGAAAAATGAGTGAGGACTGGATTTTTTAACCCTGTCTGTGCTATTTAGTGGCTGTGTGATCCTGGCCACTGATATTTAACTTCTCTGAGATCCAGTTATCTGAATTCCAATAAAAAAAACTCCCTATAGCAACTAACTATTTTATAGATAGATTAGTATAATGACTAATCTGTATAGATCATTCATTTATTCATTCTTCTAGGACTGCTGAGGAAATCATAGCATAACCAAACTAATTCATTATTCCTGGATTCATTGATATGTGAATAAATGTGCTACCCTATAGAAAAAAGACTTCAACCTTCCTTTTTAATTTCCTTATTCTCAATTTTTCCCTAAACTTTAACCCCTCTGCTGATTAAGTTCTCTTCTTTCTCATTATGTCATTATACTAGGAGCATCATTGTCTCCGGATTAAGATTTTGGGGGACTGCTACTATTGTGTTTCTGGACTCCCTGAACCTCGTCAGGACCATGCCCACTGCTGTGTTGAAATGGGACTCAGTATGATCAAAACCATCAGGTAATTTGAAGTGACTTGTGTTTTGTTCACTTATCACAAGGTAGCATTTAGTTTTTTTTATTTTCTTTAGGCTTTGAGAAATGGACTTACACTCCAACCAAATCAGTTTATCCTCAGATCACCTTAACATCAATTAAATAAATCATATTATATTAAAATATGTACATATAATATATGCACATATATTTATATAGTAACCATATATATAGTAACTATATGGATAGTATACAGTTACCATATAGATATCCATATCTATATCATAACACATATCATAACATATAGAATGATAAGAGTTGGGGTTTGATGTCATCTTGACCTTCCCTTTTAAAATGAAGTGCTTGGCTCAGATTATCTAATTCTCTCTAGTTCTAAAGTCCTATTTATTAGACCATTTTCAGAAGCACCTTAAATATTATTAATATACAAACAAATGTGTTGTCTCCAGAAGAATTTACTTCCCTACTTCTTTCTCATAGATAGGGAATCTCAATCATTTTCTCCATGAAATCAAGTATATTTAATCCACTTGGTCATCTGAAGGCCAAGAAACTAATTCTGAAAGATTAATTTGGAAGATAACTGTTTTCCACAGAGACAGACATTCATCTGAATTTGGCACCATCTTTTATGTCTTAGGGGCTGTTAAGACTGACCAAGGTAGGGCTAGAGATGAAATCAGAAAGACCTTGGTTCAAATCCTCCTTATGACATTTGTTAGATTTGGGACCAAGAAAATCTCTGACTTTTCTCCTGAGAAATAACTGGACTGCTGGCTCCCATTGTTAAATGAACTTGACATATGAATGAAATCACAGATTCTTGGCAATTTTCCCCTTGAACCCGTAATGTTCTTAGTCTAGGCAATTCAGGAAATTTCCTTTGTCAATACAATTAAGATACTTGCTCTTTAACTTAGGGTCTTAGAGATTTTCTTGACTTCCATTGTCCTAAAATAATCTGCTCTCAAGAATCTTCCTCTCAATCTGATCTATCTGTTACCAAGCTACAAAGGAAGGCTAAATTCCATGTAAAGGAAAGATGTAAGCAAAATTATGAAGAAAGAGATTATCTTTTCAGCTGGTGAGGTCAGCTCTATTAAGGAGCAGGAACTTGATTTTGACCTTGGGGGAAAAACACAGCTTTGGGCAGCTAGGTGGCAAAGTGGATGGAGTGTCAGACCTAAAGTCAAGAAAACATCTTCCTGAATACAAACCTGCTGCATGAACCTGTGAAAGTCACTCAACCATTTTTGCCTCCATTCCTCAAATATAAACTGAAAGAAATGACAAACCATTCAAGTTTCTTTGTCAACAAAACCCCAAATGGAATCAGAAAGAGTTATATGTGACTGAAATGACTGAACAACTTTAAAAAAAAAAAGCAATCACAATCCAGAGGAAAATGAACCCAACTCCACTCTAAACATGAATGAAGATATACAAAGGCAGAAAGAGCATCAAGGATAGCCAGAAGATCAATTTGGCAGGGAGAAGTATTGAAAAGTTGAATTATGAAGGACCATAAATGTCAGGCAAATAAATCAATACTTTATTGGATAGGAAATAGGAAGCTATTGTAGTTTGCAGCGTAAATTCATAAAATTCCATAATTAGAGAGGTCTAGAGATCATGTAATTCATTCAGTTATAGAAGAGTGATATGATCAGACTGATACAATAGGGAAGTTACTTAGGAGATAGTGTTAAGTGCTATCCTGGAAATGGGGAACCAGTTAATAATAATGTTTGTTCTTCATTCTCAAAGACCATGACATCAGGGAGGTAATGCCATGACAAGCAAGTGAACTGAATTTGAGTGAAGGGGTGCAGTGCTAAGGCACCAGCCTCACTTTCTCCTCCAGAGTCATCTGGGGTTTAGTGGCCAGACATGGATCAGGATGACTGGAGTTGGCCCTGCATGCAAGGCAGTTGGGGTGAAGTGATTTGCCTAAGGTCACACAGCCAATAAGAGTCAAGTGTCTGATGGTGAATTTGAATTCCCACCCTCCTGACTCCTAGACTAGAGCTCTATCCACTGTGCCAACTATCTGCCCTGGGAACCCATTAAGACACTGTTACAGGGGGCAACTAGGTGACACAGTGGATAGAGCACTGGTCCTGGAGACAGGAGTGCCTGAGTTCAAATCCAGCCTCAGACACTTAATAATTACCTAGCTGTGTGGCATTGGGCAATTGAGGATGCAAAGAAATCTAGAGATTTGGCTTCTGCCCTTCAGGAAGTCTATATTTAATGAGAAAGACAACAGGTTAAAAATGAGGCACTTTTATAATATAAATAACAGTCCTCTAACTCTTACATTCATCCTCAGGAACTTACTAAGATTGACAAGGCCATTTAATTTTTAAAAGGAATATTAGGTAGGGGAATGAGATCTGTTGATAGAGGTACTAGCAAAATATCCACTAGGTTGTGTCCAACATGTTTTTGAAAATTTAAGAAATTTAAATCTTCTGATAATTTAATCTCAGAAGGAAGAGGGGGAAGTTACAAATCATAGAAGATATAACTAAAGAAAGCCAGAGAAACTTGGAGCAAGATGATGAGACCATTTTAGATATGCATAGTTCAAATAGATTGAATTGGGAGATAGGGTATCATGTGTGAAGAGCCTTAAGATGGTCACTTTGACTAGATTATAGAGAGATTGGAAAAAGAATGAATTACAAGAAGCCTGGAATGGTTGGGAACAGTCAGTTTATAAAGGCATTGAAATATCAGGAGATTATCAGGAATCACTGACATTTGTTATTGGGCAGATTTGGTGACACTGGTCAGATCAATGCTTTAGGAAAATCACTTTGGCTGATATAAATTGTAGTGGAAACATACTAATAAGAAAAGGAAATAGGAAGCAATAACAATAGTGTAAATTAAATGTGATGATGGCCTATGTGCAATAACAATACTGAGAAGAGGTCATTATCTTTTTTAGAAGGAAAATCGGATTGGGGCTGGGGGATGAATTCATGTTTAGTAAAGTCTAACAATCTTGAGACAGAGGCACTGGTAAGACATCCAGATGGAGTTATCTAGCTAGTTTTTGGAAATCTAGGTCTTGAGCTATGGGGAACAAAAAGAATTTTTGAATCATTTATATAGAGGAGGTCTGTTTATATTGAAGCCATTGGAATGCATGGTTCTGGCAGTGGAGAGTATAAAGAGAAGAGAGCATAAGTGGAGAGTGTCATAGATATTTATTCAATATTTATTAAGCATCTACTATCTGCAGATCACTGTTCCACATGTTGTTTATAATTCTTTCAGTCTGGTATGGATATGGGAAATATCAGAAACAATAATATACAATAATAAATTATAAGGATTGTAGAAACCTATTCTTTCTACTATAACTCTTTGTAGGGTTACAGGCAGACACCACATATTTGTTGAATTGTAACTTTTTTAAGTACCCAGAGAAATCAGGAATACTTTATGTAGAAGGTGATATTTGATTTGGGGGCATGAAAGTATAAGTATGAATTCACCAGATGAAGTAACCCCAGGCTCTCCTTAATTACTTGCTCCCTCACCCCTTATATTCATACTCAATGCTGAATTGTTTTGCCATTTTTTTACTTTCCCAACCTCTTTCATGTATGTCCCCCTTCTCTCCATATGCACAATCACAGTCCTGGCCTAAGCTATTAGTCACCTCTGTTTTGGACTTCTGAAATAATTTTTCATTTGGTCTCCCTACCTCATCTTTTCTTATTCCATGCTCCACTCAACCACCAAAGTGATTTTTTTTCTAAAGTTTAGGTATGAGCATGTCACCTCCCTGTTCAATGAGGTTCAATGGCTCCCTATTATATCCAGGATCAAATATGAATTCCTCTACATAGTATTTCAAGTTCTTCATTATATTCTCCTACTTTAGACTTTGTAATCTTCTTATACCATGCCCCTTCTCACTATGGTCCAGCTACACTGGAATCCTATTTCAAACTCAAAAACGTCTAAGACAGAACTCATTATCTTTTCCAAAAAACTCTCCCCTCATTCACATTTCCCTATCAAGGGCATGATGACCTTTTTAGTTACCCAGGCTCAATGAGCCCACTGGCTTTTTATTACCTCCATAACCAAATATAAACTTTATAGTACAATTCTTTATAATCTGTCCCCTTTCTACATTCCCATTCTTCTTACACTTGACAACCTTCCACATAATCTATAATCCAATCTCACTGGTGTAATTTCAGTTTCTTTAATATAACACTATCACTCATCTGCCTGAATTTTCTTTGGCTGTCTTCCATGCCTGGAATGTTATGTTCAATCATGTTCATATCTTAGTTTGTTGGATCCCTTCAAGAATTAGTTTAAAGCCCACCTTTTGCAGGAAGTTCATGCTCTCTCTCTCTCTCTGTTTCTCTCTCTCTGTCTCTGTCTCTCTCTGTCTCTCTCTGTCTCTCTCTGTCTCTGTCTCTCTCTCTCTGTCTCTCTCTCTCTCTCTCTCTCTCTCTCTCTCTCTCTCTCTCTCTCTCTCTCTTCCTGTCCCTCTCATTCACTTTTTTCTCACTTTCTAAAGAGATGCATATATAAAAGATTTGTATATACATGTAACTCCATATATATACTTATATAGTTATAGTTCTCCTTCAAGGAGGCTATTTGCAATAATCTGTAAGTGATAAGATTCTATATTAGAATGCTGGCAGTGGGAATAGAAAAGAGGGATTTAATAAACAGAATATCTAGATGAATTGGTAATTTTATGGTGATTGATTCAGTAGAAGGAGGGACCACAGCCAAAGATAGTGTCAAGTTGAAAAAAATGAGAGACCAGGTGAATAATGGGTGCCACCGACAGAAATCATGAAGTCAGAAAAGGGATAGGAGAAGAAAAAAGACTTAAGGAAAAGATAATTAGCTTAATTTTGGACATATTGAGTCTATCCCAGAGAAATATCCCTATAGAGATGCCCAATAGATGTTAGTTTGGATATCAGGAGAGAGTCAGAGTTGGACATACTTAATTTATATCCCTGTCTTGTCCCCCCTGAGAATAATTCAAATTCCTTGAGGGTAGGGATTGTGACTTTGTAAAACTAGTACCTACCAGAGCACACTGTCCATACTCAACTTTAGTTAATGTTGATTCAATTCAATCTCTGTAAAGCCCTTGCTTCCTTATTCAGAACAGCTTGTGGGGACCATGGAGCCATGCCACAGTTCGAATGTGTCCTCATTTGCCAAACTTAACAAGCAAGAACATACTAAAGAAATGAATTTTTTTCTTCTCTCCCTTCAGGCCCCACCTCCAACACCTACTCATAATGGTTGAAATCTGTTCCAGGGCTAAATGAAGGTTGTTTTTCATACATCTTGACTGTACTGGTGCTAATTATAGTGTGGGAAAGAGATCTGCCCCAGTTGTATTGGCTCCCTAAGCAGTGTGAACCCACTCTCAACAGTAAACAGTTTGCAGTCACCTGTCACAGAAAATAGGGAAAAGGCACCACACTGAGATCTAGGCTTCTCACTTCAATCCTTTCTCATTAAAAATTGGCCTCTGGACAAATGGTTGCCAACCCTGAATATCTTGCTACTGGAGCTTGTGACTAGTTAGCTCACTTAGTTGAAGTATGGTGCTTGTTGAATCATGGGTATTTTGTGGGTCATCGACAAAGCATCTTAAGCAATGCAGAAACACCCCAAGTATACTCGGACAAAATGCCATGTATCTTCTTGTATAGCTCCAGCAGAGCTAGCCAGTGGCATTCTGCTTTTTTTAGATCTTTTCCTT
This sequence comes from Macrotis lagotis, assembly GCF_037893015.1. NCBI lineage: Eukaryota > Metazoa > Chordata > Mammalia > Peramelemorphia > Peramelidae > Macrotis > Macrotis lagotis. The sequence goes on along the minus strand of NC_133666.1, from coordinate 596,650,533 downwards.
CTATTAAGCTAATATATATGTGTATATATATATATATATATATATATATATATATATATATGTGTGTGTGTGTGTGTATACACACACATATATTTATTTCTGCCACACCTTAGTCTTATTTCTGCCCCCTTCAATTATACAGAATACATAAAATTTCTCTTTTATGTGACAATACAGTATTTGAAAACAGCTAAATCTTCTATTTGCTTTGCTAAATAATCTCATTTCTTTCAACAAATTCTTTTTCTTTAAATTTTTTGCAAGGCAATGGGGTTAAGTGGCTTGCCCGAGGCCACAGTGTCTAAGACTGAATTTGAATTCAGGTCCTCTTGATGCCAGGGCCAGTGCTTTATTCACTGTACCACCTAGCTGCCCCTCAAAAACTTCTTAGAGGACCTTTTATTCCCAGTAAGTATATCTAGCCTAGTAAATCTCCTCTAGACAAATGACAGCTTATTAATGACAGCTTATTATTATTGTATCCAAATATGGGACTCCTGTTTCAGTCTGGAAACTGAAATAATATATGCATAGACTATATGAAAGCTGGGTGGCATAGTAAGCAAGATCTAAATTCAAATCTGATCTCAGATGCTTATGAGCTGTATGACCATGGACAAGTCCCTTCACCTTTGCTTCAATTTCCTGAACTATAAAATCAGGATAATGACAGCATCTGTGTTACAGAGTTGTCTCAAAAATCCAATAAGATAATATTTTTAAAAGGATAGTACCTGGCACATGGCAGGTGCTATTATGAATTCTTCTCCCCTTTATATCCATGATACAAAGTTAACAAGAATATATTCATAATAATTTTATTTTTCCTAATTATATATATAGAAAAATTCTTAACACTTTTTTAAAATTTTGAGTTCCAAATTCTCTCTCCCTTCCTCTGTTCCTCTTTTCCTATGGTGGTAAGCAATTTGATATAGATTACACACATGCAATCATGTAAAATGTATTTCCCTATTAGTCATTTTGTGGAAGAAAATTCAAAAGAAAGAAGAAAGGAAAAAAAGGAAGGACAGAAGAAGAAAAGAAAGAGAAAAATAATATGTTAGAATTGGCATTAATACTCTATCAATTTTTTCTCTGGAGGATAGAGTTTTTCATCACTTGGGGATTGTCTTGGATCCTTGTATTGCTGAGCATAGGTTATAAGTCTTTCACAGTTTTCTTCATACAAAATTGTAGTTATGGTGTATGATGTTCTATTTTTGCTCATTTCACTGCATCAATCCATGTAAGTCTTTCTACATTTTTCTGAACTTAGAAAGTAACAAACATTTATTGAATACCTACTCTATAGCAGGTGCTATTCAAAGTGCTAAGGATACAAAGAAAGGCAAAAAAAAAATTAGCTTTCTGCTCCCATGGAACTTACTGTCTAATGGGGGGACAGCATGCAAATAACTATGTACCAATAGCATAAGTTGAAATAACAAAAAAAAGGAGAAATGGCACTATAGCTTGACTAGTCTTGTCTCTTTATTTCAATGGAGGGATCAGGAAAGGGCTGTCTTGGAAGGCTGGATTTTAGCTGAATCTCAAAGGAAGAGAGACCAGGAGAAGGAGATAAGGAAGACAATTCTAGGCATGGGGAAATAACCAGTGAAAATGCCTGTAGTCAGGAGGTGGAAACTCCTGTTTGGGGAACAGGTAGGAATCCATTGTCACTGTAAGGAAGAGAAACCGGGTTTGTTGTCTTTGTGATCTTGGGCAACTCATTTCATCTCTCTTGGCTTCAGTTTTCACTTCTGTAAAATGGGGGGATTGAATTAGATGGCATCTGAACTTCCTTTCATATCTAAATGCTGTGAAACTTTATTAATGACTAAAGTACCTTGAGAATTAGTAGTCTAGTAGGTGGCAAAGTGAATAGTATACCAGATCTGAAGTCAGGAGGACTTTAATTCAAATATGACCTCAGACACTAACTAGTTGTATGACCCTGGGTAAGTCACTTAACCCTGCTTGCCTCAGTTTCCTCATCTGTTAAATGATTTGGAGAAGCAAATGGCAAGCCACTCCAGTATCTTTGCCAAGAAAACCCAACAATAAAATAACAACAAAGAGTCACTAAGATCATCCTAAGGGATTCTTATGAATTAATAAAATTTTTAAGACATCTCCTACGTGCCAGATACTGTGCTTGATATGGGTAATATGTAAATACAAAGAATGAGACAATCCTGAAAATGGTGGAGGAAAGCCAGAAAAGTTGCTCAGCTTTTGCCACTTTCCCTCTGAAAGAACTTTAAGTGAAGGCTTTCACCTCATTCCACATGCCTTCCACTAGCCAGTGTGTGCTCCCTGGTGGTGATTCGTGGTGCAGCAGCCTCTGGACAAGTCCGGAACTCCCACTGGCAGAGGTAGACTGGATCCCCAGTGTGACTGAGTACTCCTCTCTCAGGATTCTAAAGGTCTAACCCTGAGAGGCGGTGGCTTCTATCACTGCCCCTTGTGACTCCCCTTCAGTGTACCAGAAAAATGTTAAGGAATAGCAAGAATAGTGACTACCAAACATTTCCTGCTAGCTACTCACAGGTAGTGAGATTCATAGTCATGCATACATATTATGTAATTCAGCTCTTGCTTAATTGAAGTATCTTTCCTTCCTTCAACAAAGGAATTTCCCCTGGATATAACTCTTTGTCAGGCTCTGATAATCAATGCCTTTCTAGAATACATAGCCAGCATTCACTCTACCTTAAAGAGTCATACTTGTTGAAGCTGATTCTTCCCTCAGGTAGCTATCCTTCTGTATCTATGCCAGTATTTCTCCTTAGTGTACCCTCAGTTTTTCCCAATTGGATGTTTATGTGCCACTGATCTAGTTTGTCCAGCAACATGATCTTGGAGGGTGAGGGAGAAGGTAATGAGACTCTAACTCTGGACAAATAACAACCTTTTCAGTTTATATTCAAAGATCTGCCTCCTCAAGGCTGTTTCCAGTCCTGGATACTCACTTGCCTGCTTTGTTATATGAAATGCCTTCTCCTGAAATTCTTTCCTCTATTTAAACTCCCTAGAGGGATGGTTAAACTTATTTGATTAACCATTCATCTGCTGTTATTATTGTTATTGATCCTTCACTTTTGAAGAGGACCCTGTGCTATCATGAATTGAAGTCTTGATTCTTGAGTGACTTGGATTTAAATGAGGCAGTTTTACAAAGTTGCCAGGCTAACTCTCTCTTCCAGAGTAATCCAATTCAAGTGGCAGGGCAAAAATCAAGATGAGTAGCAATGACCCAGGATGCAGCAGATGACCTTGTTATCTTCTATGTCCAACCAAGTTCTAACTGCTCCACAGAACTTGATTTAGCCACCTTTACCACTGTTAGGACAGCTTGTTCTTATCTACCAATTTTGTTTGGAAAAGTCTTCCCATGCTTGGAGTAGACACCCCACTAATTCATCAATGGGTTTGAGACTGTGGTTACCTTTAACCTGGTTTAGCTTATTTGTCAGATGGTTTTTACTGGAGTATGAGTATTTCATGGAACCACAAATGAGGGTTGGTTGCCAGATGGACACCAAAGGTGGATAAGCAGCCCTTAAAAGGATTGGCAACTCCTCACATCCCAAGGTTTGGGTCTTCTTTCCAATCATCTATCCCCAGTTTCAAGAAGTGTGTCTCTGATAAAGAGCTTACACGGTAAGCACTGTGTTTAGGCATTAAAAACTTCATGTTGCTTTTACACTGATTATATCACTTTAATTGTGATGAGAGTGTGGCATTTCTCTAAAATAATAAAATTCCTCTTTAATATGTTTATTGATCTGTATGGCATTAGCATTGGGCAAAGGGAAGAATGTAGAGATAAGATAGACAAAGAAAACTCCTGTGACTTCCCATCTGCAGATGAAGCAAGGTTCAGGAAATCCCAGAAATCTAAGGATTGATGGAATCAATCGAACCTCCATCAATTGTAGCTTTACTTGACCAAATCAGGGATTGATTGACTAACTTGGAATGAAGCAAACACATTTGGTGTTTGAGTAGTTGGGTGAAGTTAGCACTTCCAGTCCTAGCATCAGCTATGCCTGCTAAGACTGGGGACTTCATGGTAGTTAGAATAGGACCTTTTAAAATATTTTTATCCTCCTATTCCCTGTTCCCTATTCTATGTATTCTGTATTCATAGAATAGATTTTTCAAAGGCATTCTTTTTTGAGTCCTTAGAAAGGGGAATAGTCATTGCTGTGGATCAGCATGGGTTCTTTAAAATCAAGTCCTGCGAAACTAAATTCATTACTCATATTTTTAACAAAAATCTTAGACCAGCAGATCTATAAATTCCATTGAATATAGATATAGATTTGTAGATTTCAGGACAGCATTTTATAAAATTTCTCAAGATCACTCCATGAACAAGCTACAATGATATAGGTTAGAAGATAGTAAAGTTACTTGGACTTAGAACTGACTGAACAACCAAAGAAAAAAGGGTTGATTCATGAATTTTTACTAACATGAAGAGAGATATTTAGTAATGCTCTAAAAGACTCAACCGTTAAATTTCTTCTTCAATATTTTTATCAATAACTTAAATGAAAGCATAGGTGATATATCTATGTGTCATTGTATGTGTGGCTGATAAGAAGCTAGGAATAATAAACTCAGAATCCAAAGACCTTGACCTATAACAGTGAAATTGATGAGACAAATTTTAAATATTTTGAATATCAAATCCTTCTTTTGGATTTAAAAAACGAACTACACTATGATAGCATGTTGAGCTATTATTTGAAAGGAAATGGAAAAGCATTTAGAAAGAGGTACAAGTGAAAAGGACCTTTGACTTGTTGTTTGAAGTTGTTATTGAGCTATTTCCATTGCTTCATTTGTTTCTGATTCTTCTTTTTGCCCTCTTGGGGTTTGCTTGGCAGAGATAGTGAAATGAATTGACACTTCCTTCTCCAGTTCATTCTCCAGATGAGGAAACTGAGGTAAATAGAGTTAAGTGACTTACCCAGGGTCACACAACTAGTAAGTATCTGAGTATAGATTAGAATTCAGGAAAATGAGACTTTCTGACTCCAAGCACCCTTTCCACTATGCCACATAACTGACCTAAAAAGTTGCATACCCAGCAAGGGACATCTGTCCATAAATCTTGGATTAAATCTCATACTCTACTGACTGGGTTTGTTGAGCTTCACTGAGATTTTAGTAATCTGCAAACAATGTGAGTCCTGACTATTAGTTAGCCCCAAATCTCTTTAATAAATATTTTACTTTCAGACTTGCATTAGTTTCCCTCTAGTATCTCACAGTATGGAGGCAACCTTAGAGTTTCTAGAAAAGTTAAGTCAGTGGAATGCATAGTCTGGAAGGTTCTAGGAAGTTGAAAAGAATTCGAATATATTATAATGTCAGTGACAGAATGAGCTTGTTATCTGAGGACAAGCTTAGCTAAGTATAATGACTTTATGAGCTATATCTCCACCCAGTTAAATGCTCTTCACTCCTCTCACCTTAACAGGTGCACATTTGCTTACCCCCTAGGTTGACTCAATTTGCTTTCACACAAGAAGGTCTGCATTCTCAGAGAAAGACCACCAAAACTTCGTTTTATATTCACATTCTCTCAGGACTAACATATAAACATGTTTTAGGGAATATGCTTCCTCTACTTATCACTCTAAGTCTTGAAGCCCCCACTAATGCATTTCTACTTACAAAGTCAGCTACTCACAATAATGACACTTTTAGATCTTAAGCAGAACAGCTTAGAAATAATAATAATGTCATCAACCCATATAATAATGCAAGTGTATGAGCAACTCACTAATCTGATACTTTACACTTTAGTGTCCTCTTTCAGTTTCAGAAACTGTTCATAAAACACCTTCATGGTTGTAATATCTGTTGAAAAGATTATTCCAGTGCTAGACAAAGTTGATCAGTGCTGTGTTTGACTAATAGCTCATTGTACAGAACATTTCAATCATGCTTATTTTTTCCACTGAGTAACTTGTATAATTCTCTGTTTTCCATCTGTTCCTCTGCTCAGATAGACTTACTCCTCAGCAACAACTGTAGTATGGTTATGATTTCCAACTTCAAACTTAGCTGATATAATTCTGAAATCTGTCCTTTCATGTCTCTTCCTCTCATCTCTTATCTTTCTGCATTCAGACTTGGAGTCCTCTATGTGAATAAACACAGTTTAGAATTAGTAATCAAATTCTCATTTTCTCTCCATAATCAGATAAATTACATTTGTCCAAAAATAATAGAACATTTCTGCTGTCCATAGTCCTTCAATATACTACAGCTTGCCTCATTCAAACTCGGGAACTGCTTATCTCAGAACTCTGAATCAGAAAATAAATACTTCAGTCATGATTCCTCTTAGAATTCTGAGCAGAATTAAGTCTGCAATAATTCTTAAAGGGACAGTACATTTCCAAAGTGTGGAAAAGGCTGTCTTCTGAAAGTTGGTCACTAAGCAGTAAATTCTGTAGAGGACCCATTACTGAAATGAAGTCCAAAGTGAATGAGCTGATAAACTGTTCCTGATTTTGAGTATCATGGTCAGTTTTTGGAATCACACATTTTGAATGAGTTTGACAGGTTAGGGTGAGTACAGAAGGGGGCAGGGGTGTGCTGACTCAGCTAATGGCTGAAGAGGAACTGATCTTTCAATTTTCTTTTTTTTTCTTTTTTTAGATTTTGCAAGGCAAATGGGGTTAAGTGGCTTGCCCAAGGCCACCCAGCTAGGTAATTATTAAATGTCTGAGACCAGATTTGAACCCAGGTACTCCTGACTCCAGAGCCAGTGCTTTATCCACTGTGCCACCTAGCCACCCCTGATCTTTCAATTTTCAATGAAAACCACTTACAACTAAAATCAGCAAATGCTATAAGTCGGAATTTGCTTTATTGTCTTATTATTTGTATAGAGTTTAGAAAGTGATAGAGAAAATTGTGAAGATTAAACTTAAAACTATAGTATGTATACTTTTTTTTAGAACGCTGGTTGTTAATCATTTAGCAGTATACTCCAGATGAGGGCAATCACAATAGTGAAAGAACTTAGAATCATGCCATACAAAGAACAAAAGCAGGGACTGGTCATATTTAGAAGCAAAAAGTTAAAATACTTTTTTCAAGATACTAAGTCTGTTACGTAATTAAATTTATTTTGGTTGATTTCAGAGGGAAAAGTTTAGACCAATGGATGGACAATTCAAGAGTGATAGATTGGGAATCAGTAGGGGGAAAATCGTAATAATTAAAACTTTTCAGAAGTGGAATGGCATGCCTCAATGGATAATAAGTTCTTTTTCCATGGAAGGTGATCTTTGACTAGAAGTCAAATCCCAATTTCTAGCATCTTTTGGAAGAATATATTATTATATTCCTTTATCTTCCCCACTAGAATAAGAATTGAGATCCTCTGGGAGAAAGGTGGCATATTTCAATGGAAAATATCAATGAACTGATTATTAGAAGACCTGAATTTAATTTCCAAGTTTGTCATATGTTCATGTAGAACTGACCAGATCTTTAGCTTCAGTGTCCTCATCTTTGAAATACAGGGGAGGTAGGAATACTAAGGTTCTTTGTAACTCAGCATTCCATGACCTATATCTAATGGGAAGAGAAGTGAAGAAGCTGAATTAGATTTCTAAAACTCTTTTTAGTTCTGTGATTTCTCAATTTTCTGTTGCAATTTCTGATGCATAAATTATATACTTAAATTGAAAATGTTTCAATTAATGAGGATGAGATTACATGTTTTTAAAGTTCAATTTTTAACATGATATATTTTCCCTTCTTTATCAAACTAAAATTAATCACAAATCTCAAAATATTATATCTGTGAGAATCTTAGAAGGCATCTAAAACAGTGGTATTAAATCAAAATAGAAATGGCTACATATTGACTTTAGAAATCACTAATTGGCATTATTTATACTAGGAATATAAAGGAAAAGCTAGGTGGTACAATGGATAGAGTGCTGATCTGTGTTCAAACACAGCTTCAGATACTTATTAGCTGTGTGATCTTGGGCAAGTCATATAACTTCTCTTTGCCTCTGTTCCTTATCTTTAAAATGAGGACATACTAAAGAAGGAAATAGCAAACTGCTCCATCATCTTTGCCAAGAAAGTCCCATGCTCAAGTCCATAGGGTTGCAAAAGAGTCAAACACATTTAAATGGCATGTATTTTTATTAATTTGGTTAAACATTTTCCAAATAATTTTCAATCTGGTTTGGGATTTCTTTAGGAGTTCTGTAGGGCTCAAGTCTTATGTGTCAAATCAGGAGTTTGATAACTCTTATCTAGAACATCTATATGCTATATATGGCCAAATCAAGATCTCCAGAAGTAAATTAACTGTCAGTTAATTTCTATGTCACAGACAGTAAGTTGATAGTCAGTAAAGGAATTATCCCCCCACTCCTCTACCTTTTATAGGTAGGAAAACAGGTTTAAAGAGTTTGAAATGACTCATCACAGAACAAATGGCCTATCCACAATGTGTGTCCAAGCTTGGCTCACTGGGCTTTGTCCACCACTACTGTTTGTTGCCCAGCAATGGGAATATAATGTTTCATATAGGAAGCACCCATTCAATGAGAGGTTAAATTCAATTCATTTGAATTATCTACAAAGAGCTAATATTACTCTCAATTATTTACTTAAAAAAATAAAAGAATCCTGGAATCCTTTGGGCATTGGCAGAATCTGACTCACTGAACTAAAGTTTTTTTAAAAAAAAAACTCTACAATATTCTGTATTTATCACTTCAGTGGTATAATTATAGAAGTGAATTTGCTATCTGAGATATGGCATTGATCCCTGTTGGATCAAGGTTTGATTTGGTCAAACTAATTCAAATCCCTATTAAATTAGTAATACCAATTCTAAGAAGGGGATAGAATGTCTGTGAATATCTAGAGCATAACAGAATAATGAGCAATGATCAACATTGGTTAGGATAAATAAGCTCTGCTAGAAATGTTTGATTGCCTTTGATTTTGTTTAGAACTCCCTGGGAGCTAGATGAATAGTGGTATGTCAGAGATTTAATATATCTTTATTTTTAATGAGGCATTTAATATAGTATCATGTAATGTTGCTTATAAAAATAATTAAATTTGACTTAGCTATAAACACTCATGCATAGATTAAGAAGCTATTCAGGATGCTTCATCTCCATGTAACCAGAGTTCTAATTTAGAAAGACACTGAATTAAATGATACTAGGGTGAAGATTGTATCCAGTCTTATATAATATCTTTATTAATGATCTAGGAAAGCATTACCTAAACAATTTTTATACTCAGAGAAAAATAGTAATTTGTGCAGTATTGTGAAAAACAACGAAGTCATATTACAAAGTTATTACTATGTTTGGAGTAGGAGGGGCAGTGGATTGAAAGTCAATAAAATTGGCTTTGCCATTTGCAAGAGTCCATTTAAGGTCTCTGAATCTTAAGTTCTCAAAATCACTCCATAAACCAAGTACAATGATATAGAATGAAAAATTTTACTACTCTATAAAATAGGGATAGAGATTTTCTAACTAATCTACTTTATAGGGTGGTTGGGAGAGAATTACTTTAAGAGTAAACCAAAAAGTGTTATAGAAAATATGACCTAATTTCTAAGGATTGGGCCTTGTCATTTGCCCTGCCACTACATTGGAAAACTCCAAGCTTTACCACCTCTAAATCCTGGACAGCCTTTGACTATTATCTGACCTATTGATATTACAATCTTCCACGGTATCCCTACATCCTTGGTATTTCTGAATTTTTTCTTCTGCTCTGAAAGTTGAACATTATTTTATGTGTTGATTTCCTCAATTAGAACATGAACTTTTGAGAACATGACTATTTAAGATTTTTATTTGTCTCCTTAGGGGTGAGCATATAGTAAGCATTTAAAAAGTGTTTAATTAATTAATTCATTCATATTTCTAACTCTATAAGATAGATAATATAGATGTTTATCATCTCTCCTTTATTTATGAGAAAACTGATGCTTATAAAATGATATAACTATGTTCATACAGCTTTTAAGTGTCAGTACCAAGATATAAATCTAGGTCTTCCTGATTCAATGTGTAGAATATACTTTATTCAATATGCAATGTGCCCTGAATAACTTTAAAATGCTATATGCTGTAAATACCAATTCTATAATACAATGTATTGTAAAATCTGGATGCTGTAAATGTTGTTGTTCAGTCTTTTCAGTTGTTCAGTCATTTCAGACACGTTGCTATCCCTGTTTGGAGTTTTCTTAGCAAAGACAGTGGTTTACTTTTTCCTTCTCCATATTACTTCACAGAAGAAGAAAATGAGGCAAACTGAGTGAACTAATTTGCCTAGGTTCACACATTTTGTAAATGTCTGAGGTTGAATTTGAACCCAGGCAGATCTGTCTTTCTGACTACAGATCTTGCATTTCATCCACTGCACCACCTAACTATATCCCAGATGTTATAATTTGTAATAGTTCTAAGATTACATAGATTTAGACTTGAAAGGAATCTGCTCTATCCATGTCATGATTTCTAATTCTATCATCTTCTTAAATGGTAATGTCACTTCTGCTGGTAGAAGTCCTGTGATGACAAGTTCACTCTCCTTCAAGGCAGTCCATTCCCCCCATTAATCAGATAAAATTGTAAACTTTTCCATATGTTGAATCAAAATGGGTCCCTCTAGAACAACTGGCTATTGTTTCTAGTTCTTTCCTCTTTGGGCACAATAAGAATCACAGACAAGGAAGTCAATTACTGTATAAATATGAAAATGCACAAAATTTCCAGAAAAAAAAAACTGAAACAATGGAGATGTATCCAATGAATTATGTGACCCTTGAAATTGCAATGGATGGAAACATTTGGTTAATTCTTAGACCAGCTAGATATAGTCATTAAGTTGGATTTCAGTGGCAGAATGACAGAGAGATTCCTAGACCCAGGAAGACCAAACTGCCTGTTACACAATGGAAGAATTCCTGAATGAAGGTGAGGAATTCACATTTTATCAAGATGTTGAACCTTGTCAAGAAAATTTTGTTCCCTGGTGTACAGCAGATGCCAACATGATTAGCACAAAACGAATGACATTAGGATTTCTCATTTACAGGGTTACCCATCCATGCCAGAATAAAATTTTCACCCCTGGGGCAGAAAAGAATTGAGGATATTATCTAATGCATAAGGATATATAATCAATGTCTAGTAAACATTAATAGAAGTGAGAGGAAAAGAACTGGGAAACCCAAAACAAAGCTGTGTCTCCTAACATTTTTCATCCCTCCTAACATTTTCCATCCCTTTTTCTTCTTAGCTTCTCCTCATTTGAATTTGTAATTTTGTTCTAAAAATATACTCTTTTCCTGCCTCTGTTAGACCCTACAGAAGATTGAAGTCTGCTTTCAGGTCATGCAAGGGTGGCAACAATGACTATGGACCTATTTGGTGGTATTCATTTAACAAATAGTTTCCAAGACACTGAAACAAGGTTCATGGGAGCTATTTCTGGGTCTTTGAAGACCAGTGAGACAGTACAAAGGGAGGCTGTTCCTAAGTCCAAATCTATGAAAAGGGTTTAAACACAATATGAGGCTAAGTCTTTGTAGCTATTTTGATTTCAATGAGCAATGTACCTTTATTTGGAGGAAAGTGCAGAGAGAGACAGAAGCAGCACTTACTAAATAGAATGCTTCCTAAGTCCATGGCTTCCCATAAAACTGTCTGCACTTACATACAAATTATGTAATTTTTTAATGATTATCATCCAATAATATATTTATATTATATATTTAATAAATAATATCAGTCTGTTTAATGAAAGGAATACCAGACTTCAAATAAAAAGAACTAGTTTTTATTGTTGGCTCTATAATGATTCTCTCACCATTTGATCTTGGGGAAGTCCCCTAAACTTTCTGAACCTCAGTTAAGAAATGGGGTTGGCAATTATTTGTACCTTAGAAGCTATGATCACTACATAACTTGATTCATCAAGAAGACAAAATCCTTGTGGTAATTGAGTTCCTAATTTGACATCCATAGACTACTCCTTAGGAGAGGGAGGAATCTAAACATAGCTTTCAGGAGTTCTACATGGTTGGAGAAAGTGACATTTTTGTTTTCAGTAATCTCTGATCAAAATTAAGCTTTTCCAAAAATTACAGTAAAACATTATTCTGAGGAAGGACTGTATACTTTGCCAGACTGCCAAAGGGGTCCAAAAAGGTTCAAAACCCTAGTGCTAGACTGTCTTTATTGTTTTTCACAAGATTAACAGTTTGAAAGCATGGAAGAAGTCTATATACATCTAGCATCAATGCAAGGAATATAAGGTGAAACTTAGGTGACGACACTAATTCATGTGAATTCACATTTTAATGGGGGGGATAATATAAGATCAATTATTAACAAGCAAAATATAACAGGTAATATTCAATTTAGTAAAGTAACTTACATTAAGGGGGAATCAGGAAAGGATTCCTGTAGAAGAGAAAAGTTGAGGTAGGATTGAAGGTAACCAGGGACACCAGGAGGTAGAGATAAGTAGAGAGAGAATTTAGGACATTAAAAAGAGACCGTAAAAATGCTAGAAAAAATAACTAGAAATGGAAGTGTCCTATGCAAGAAACTACAAGGAGGTCAATGCTACTTGATTTCAGAGTCCATGGAGGGAAATGAGTGTTAAGAAGACTATAAAGTATCATGGGGGCAGGTTGTAAAGAGTTTTGAATGCCAAATAGGATTTTATATTTGAACCTAGAGGTAAAAATGAACCATTGGATTTTATTGAGTAAGAGGATGATATCATCATATTAATCATTTAGAAAGATAAGTTTGACAACTGAGTAGAGAAAAAGACTAGACTGAGGGACTGGAAGTAGAAAGAACAACCAGTATGCTATGAGATGCTGAGGACTACAATGCTTCCATAATTTAGTAAATAGGCTTTGACATTGCTATACATAAAAAGGTCATTACGTTATAACCAAACTGATGATAAACTACCCCAAACTTTAGTTTGAATAGTTCATTGATAAGCACTATGTTGACCACCTCTAAGCCCATATTCAAAATAAAACCTGTGAAACTTGTTTTTGACTGATGAGGACCAAGGGTCACCTTCACACCAAGCTGTCACAGAAAAATGCTCTATAAATGAGAGTTTATTTTTGTCCTCTAATCTTTCCTGAATATATATGTATGTATATATATATATATATATATATATATATATGTATATATATAATTTGACTATGTCACCATTTTGTATAATATGTAGCATAAGTTCTCCACCTGCTCTGTGACATGTCTTTTTATTCATTCATCTTACCATTCCAAAGGTTTGCTTCGTCTTGTGGAGATGTTCTCCAAGTTATGCCATTAGGGATTTTTGAGGATTTGAATCAAGACTCATTTGTTTTAATCTTCCTTCATCTCAAATACATTCTAACTTGTCAATAGGAAAGAGTTCAGTTCAGGGAAAACACTACTGCTGTATTATGTTCAAATCTTGCCTCTAGTAATTACTGCCTTTTATGTGACTTCAAGAAGTTTATTAAGTGACTTGGAAGAATCAAGTCCTCAGGCTGCCACAAATGGACCCTTTGGGCAAATCACTTAACCATCCTTAGCCTCAGTTCCCACCTGTGGAAAATGATGATTTGGGGCTGGATGACCTCCAAGGCCCCTTTAAGCTTTAGCTCAATGATCTTTTTAAGTAGACTTTTCTGGACTTCCCACACCATTCTTATTTCTTTTTCTTTTGAGGTCAGCCTCAAGGAAGGCAGAACTGGCCTGTCAACAGTACTTTTATTGAGGTATCTGAAATAGAGGCAAGATGGAACTGGGGCAGGCAGTGTGTGTGGGGGGGACAGGTGGTAGTCATTGTTCTGACCCAGAATAGCATTGCATTTGCTATCAGGAGACTGTATATGAGTTAATATGATACACTATTACCCTGGGCAAAGCCCTAGGATTTGTTCATGTGAAATGTCTGGTTCCTTGGAGAACACTGGTACCTGAATAGCTCTTGCTTCATTTCCTCTGCATATTAAGCATCTCTACCAACATAGCCACACTTCCCAGGAGGTCTTAGAAGATGACAATCTGGTCCTGCTGGATTTAGAATAATGACTTGAAAGTCTCCTACTCAGAAAATATATGCACATATAAAAATGTATGTGTGTGTATATTCATGTAAGTGTAGGTATAGACACATATATACATGCAAACAAATATGTTTGCATATGTATATGGGAAAGAGTTCAGTTCAGTGCAAAGAATACTACTGCTGGATTGGGTTCAAATCTAGTGTATTTACACATATATGGTCTCAGTGTATTGTATTGAAAATTTACTAAGTGACTTGGAAGAATCAAGGTCCTGGGCTGCCATGTTGAGTGGACACCTTGGGCAAATCATATACAGATATATATACATATATATATATATATATATATGTATATTATATATATATCAGATATCCTTCAGATGCATTTTCAGAACTAGAGATAGTCTTTTGAAGTCAATTTAGTCATTTAAAATTCTCAGAAATTTTAAGACAAATAAGGGAAGAGTACAAATATAGATGGGGATTAGCCTTTCTCTTAAAGGGTCCATACTCTATGTACAAAAATCATTGGGAAAATAAAGTGTGGACAGCTAGAATTATCTTGCTGGCCCCACCTATATACCTATCAATTTTTCATATTTAAATGTTTCCTTTGTTTACTGTACTTTCTCTGGACATAGCAGAGTAAGGAACCAGCTGGCATTTTTGCAAGGAAAGGAGAAAAAGAGAAGAAAAAATAAATGAATAGAAACAGATTTAGAAAAGGGAAGGAGGAGAATGGGAAAAAATAAATGAATAGAAACAGAAGATGTGGAAAAGGGAAGAAAGGAAAGATTTAGAAAGGGAAGACGATTTAGAAAAAAGGAAGAAGGAAAGGAATAGAAACAGAAGATTTGGAAAAGGGAATAATGGGAAAGGAGGAGGCAGATTGGGACCCTCTTGAAAGCATTGAACACTACAATTTAAAGGGGGCGAGAAGAATTAAAATTGACAAAATGAGGAGCCCTCAAGTTGACTCCCTTTAATCTCAAACCCTGTTTAAGGAATAACATAGCTTTAAAATTATTCATTCATTTATTCATTCTCTCACTCATCCATCCATCCATCCATCCATCCATCTATCCATCCATCTTCTTGGCTAGTAAATAAAACACCAGGGCCTGAAGTCAAGAAGACCTGAGTTCAAATTTAGCCTCAGACATTTACTATCTGACCCTGAATAAGTCATTTAACTTTTGAATACCTCAATTTTTTCATCTGTCAAATGGAATAAAAATAGCACCTATGTCATAGGGTTGTTGTAAAGATTAAATGAGATACTAATTATAAAGCACTTAGTGTAGTGTCTCACACAAAATAAGCACTTATAAATGTTAGTTATTATTTGCTATTATTATTATTATTATTTTGAATCTTACTTTTATAATCTCAGTCCCTAGCATAGTGTCTGGAATGTAGTGAGTGCTTAATAAATTTCTTAATTATTGAATGATTGATTGACTTGGCAAACTCCAACAAACATGAACATTTTTCTATTTACAAAAAAAATAGAAATCTTAGATATGAAACTGCAAATTTCTATTCATAGCTTGTTGTATATATGTGTGTTAAATATATATATGTGACTGATAAATTTTTCTGACCAGATATGAAGCCCAGACATTCCCATTAATTCCCATTTCCAAGATAAATGGAACAAATGTGTATTTTGGAACCTGATAACCCAGTGGACAGTAGTTGTCTAAGATCTCTACAACACTAAAGTTGACTTAAAACACTTTTGGATATTTATTAAGTTAGCACTTAAGGACTCTAGACAGTCAATGGATCTGAGAAATCCTATTTCACCCTTTTTTGACAAGGCCTATATATTTTTCTTCTTGAATAATAAAACTCCTCCAAGACCTTCATTCTTCTTTTCTTTCCCAAGACTATGTTTAGGATGATAAAAGAGCAAGGAGCAAGGGAGGAAAGGAGAGGGTACTGCTATTTTGGAAATGTGCTGACAATTTACCACATTTATCCATTGGCTAGATTCAGTTGGCCAAGTCTGCCTCCTCCTCCACCGGTGGCCTTCATCCATTGATTGGTTCTTCCTGGCAAGAAGAGTGTTCATTCATCATGGCAAACTAGGACCTTGATTCTTTTAGCCGACTTAGTACATTTCCATTACAGTGAATTGAGGTCATGGCTTCCAATATCTAATGATTTATCTATTCTTGTCTGTTCATGGTCAATAAATTGAATTGAATTGGTTAGCTGAATTGGAGAAGTATCATGATATATAGAACTAATTGCAGATAAGTAATGGATCTGCTGCCTCTATCACACTCTTTTATCTGTGTAACAATTTTGTTGTCACAACTCCGAATCGCCATTTTCCAGCTCTGAAGTAATGCTTGTGGGATATCTGTTTCACAGGAGTGTTATTAGAGCATGATAATGATAACTGGCATTTATAATATTTTATAGTCTTCAAAGGAATATAATAAATTTTGTTTGTGCACTATAATGATATGAGATTTGTACTACAAGTATTATTAC
Organism: Macrotis lagotis; assembly: GCF_037893015.1. Classification (NCBI taxonomy): domain Eukaryota; kingdom Metazoa; phylum Chordata; class Mammalia; order Peramelemorphia; family Peramelidae; genus Macrotis; species Macrotis lagotis. Next base: position 596,633,895 of record NC_133666.1, on the reverse strand, counting down.
ACTCATTTTACAGATTTTAAAAAAACCTCAAGATTCAAATTGAGACTTGCCTATGGTCTAGGAACAGACAATTGTCAGTGGCGGAATTCAAATTCTGTTCTTCTTCACTCCAAGTCAAGTATTCCAATCTCTCTGTCATCTTTGAAAAAGTGAATTATTATTGTTCCAACTTTGGAACTGAACTTTTTTCATCTTTTCAGGGTGAAAGGAGCAACTTACTCCTTATATAGCCTCCTTATGAGTATAATGCAAGATTGAAATGAATGAAGTTTCTTGAAGCCTAAGACTATAATAATTATGGAATTTTTACATTTAAACTTCAACTTTTCCATTAGAGCTCATAGCAGGTAAACCCCTCCATCATGAGTCTTGTTTATATTGACAGTCAGTTGGCAAACATTAAGTGCCTACTATGTACCGCCACTGTGTTAAGCACTGGGGTTATAAAGAAAGGGGGAAAAATCAAACAAAACAACAAAATTCTTCTTTCAGGTGTTCACAGGTTAATGGAGGAAACAACAAGAAACCAACTTGTGTGCAAACATGCACTAAACAGTATAAATTGGAGATAATATCCAAGGGAAAACACCAGTATTAAGGGGGATTCAGAAAGATCTCTTGTAGGTGGAATTTTAGTTATGGTTTGCAAAAAGTCAGAGATGTCGGGAAATAAAGATGAGCATGGAGGTCATATCAAGCATTGAGGCGGGGGAGGGAAGTGGAGATAGGGAAAATTCCTGGAGTCAGGAGATCCCATATCTTGTGTAAGCAACTGCAATGAAGTCTTACATGGTATGTGGAAGTTGAGAGGGTTAGTGAGATGAGAGATGACTGAAAATATAGGAAGGGAGCCAAATTATGAAGGACCTTGATTGTCAAACAAATAATTTTATTTGATCCTAGACATGATAGGGAACCACTTGTGTTTATTGAATTTATGCTGAGGGAAAAGGGGTGACATGGTCAGACCTGCACTTCAGGGAAATTAAACTGGCAGATAAGTTGAAGGTGAATTATGATGCAGGGATGATGAGGCAAGGAGACCAACTAGCAGGCTATTGGAGTAATCCAGACATGTGATGGTTAAGGCCTAAATCAGGGTAGTGGCAATGTCAGAGGAGAGAAGAAGAGGGCACTTCTGCAAAATATTACAAGGATAGAGAATCAGCAAGACTCAAATCTAGCCTCAGACACTTGCAGCTATGTAATCTTGGACAAGTCACTTGACCCTATTTATGTCAGTTTCCTCTTCTGTAAAATGACCCAAAGAAGGAAATGGTAAATCTCTCTCATATCTCTGCCAAGAACACTCCAAATGGGGTCATGTAAAGTCAGACATGACTGAAATGACTGAAAAAAATAATTATAGAAATGATAGAACTTGGAAACAGATTGGATTGGATATGGAGTCCAAACGAGTGTGAGAAGTTAAAGATGGCCCTTGGATTATGAATAGATAATAGTATATTTAACAGTGATAGGAAAGTTAGGAAAAAGGACTGGGAGAAAGGATAATGAGTTTAGTATTAGATATTTTGAGAAACACCCCCAGACAATTAAGAAATAGTTATTGATCCCTATACTGAGTACATTGAGAATAAAAAAGGTATAAGATAATGACTATCTTCAAGAGGATTATAGTATATGGAAAAATACAGGATGGCATCACTCATTTTTATTTATTTGTTTGTTTGTTTGTTTATTTAAGGCTATGGGGTTAAGCGACTTGCCCAAGGTCACACAGCTAGGTAATTATTAAGTATCTGAGGTCAAATTTGAACTCAGGTCCTTTTAACTCCAGGGTCAGTGCTCTGTCCATTTTATCATCTAGCTGCCCCAGGCTATAGTCATTTAAAAGATAATTAATAATGTAAGACAGCAGAACTTTTAGATAGAGTACTGCTTGTTGAAGTTTGGGGATCCAATCCAGGGTACACTTGAAAAGATACCTTCACACCTGCTTCCTTCCTATCTCTTCCAGTCTCCTCATGCATTTTCCCCCCATACAAATTCCCTGATTCAGCTATATATGTCTACCTGATGGCCCTTACAGACTCCCCTACATCTGAAGGCACTGTGCTTTTTGATTGAATGTCTTATCCCTCCTTATCCCTGCCTCTTTGCTTCCCTGACTGTTCAAAACTCAACTCACATTCCATCTTTCACAACAGTACCTTCCCTCTGAGATTACATCTCCACAGTATGTATTTTGTTATTTGTAAGTTGTCTCTCTCATTAGAATGTGATCTCATTAAGGTTGGAGACCAACTGTATTTTTTGCCTTCTCTTGTATCTCTAGCACTTAGAATAAAGTGCATACTTAGTAACTGTTTATCAACTTACTAATGTAAGGGAAAGTTCCCCAGTTCTACTCTAACACCTCTCTCAAAGTCATCCATAATTCATCTAGATCACACATGTACACAAATGTAAATCATTAACTATTCTGCATCCTCCATCTACCATGATCAAAACTGTTAGCACAATCAGGAAGGCAAGGATTGTTGAGTTAAGGGACAGGAAAATGCTGTTAATAATTCCTAAAAGAAGATTACTCCTACTTCAATTGTAAGACTTTTTGCCAGCATTATAAAAAATCATGAGGTTCCCTGGTGCTTTTAACCTGACTTAAACTATTCTTTTTTTAAGGTAAAATGGCATTTAATTAAGAACCAATAAGGGAAATAAAAATGCATTCTTTCATACCTACAAGCTTTACGATGTATTCACATACTTCTAGTGAGAAAGGAAACAATCATTATAGTAACATATGTAACTATGCTTTTGATATGGCACCATACCAGCTTAAATACATGTCTGCTCCTGAATTTCTCACTTGATTCCTCACAGATTTACTGATATTTACTGATGAACTGTTTTGTCCACTGATCTATGAGCTATTTTCTCTCCTGACCTCCAAGTTACTGGTGCGATCTGTTAGGCAATCTGTTCTTTGGGTATCCAGGGTTCTGGTTTAGACTTTTAGTGCTATTTGGTCTCTTCACCAGAGTAATGATCAGGACTCTTATGAGATAACTAACAACTCTTTTATGAGTCATATTCAAAAGCATAATAAGTTAAATCAAAATCTGTATGTCGCTTGTCCTTGATTTTTGTTTCTTGCTTCACTGCTTCACAGATGGACAGTGATTGGTCCCATTAATACACATTCTTTTTAATTTTTGCAAGGTGATGGGATTGAGTGACTTGTCCAATGTCATACAGCTAAGTAAGTATTAAATGTCTGAGGCCAGATTTGAATTCAGGTCCTCCTGACTCCAGTAAGGGTGTTCTTTCCACTGTGCCACCTAGCTGCCCCCATATTGGTACACATCCTAAATGATTATATATTTTTTTCTTTTTTTATGTGTGACCCAAGGTCACACAGCTAGGTAATTATTAAGTGTCTGAGGTCAGCTTTGACCTCAGGCCCTTCTGACTCCAGGGCCTGTGCTCTATCCACTGTGCCAACTAGCTGCCCCCTTATTATGTGTTATTCTTCCAGAGCAGGTTGTTTTAATAGGAGAGAAAATAAAGAGAGCCAAATGGGAATTCACAACAGAGCAGTATAACACTTGAGAGTTTGGTTACCTCTGTGACCTTTCTGAATTTTCATGTGGTATGTGTACCTCTGAAAAAATCTTGTATATTGGTCTTTGCTATAATCTTTCTGACATTGTTTTACAGAACACATCTAGGAATCCTGGATGATAACTTTGTTTCCCAAAATTTCTGACGTCATGATATCATTGACATAACTGCCTAGTCCTTTTCCATTATATTGAATATTCCCCTTTCAGATCATAGACCCTGGCACTCAGAGGTGAGGAGACCCTGATATTTACTACCATCAACTCCAGTGCCCTGGTAAGATACTGGCAAAAGAATCTGTGGAGAACAATTAATTCTTGCCAAATGAAGAGAACAAGCATAGGCAAAAGCCCATTTTTTAATATTAATATCATAGTTCTGTACTTGTTTGGCGCTAAGACATAGAATGCAGCAGTCTCCAAAGAATTAAAAATGAATCCCACATAGAAGACAGTGGAGAGGTCCATGGTTATTATGTGCAGAATGAAATATATTATCAGTGAGAAGATCCAAAGAAGAGCAGAAGCAAAAGGTGTCATCAAAACACTATAAAAGAAGAGCAGATAGGTAATGATAGTGAGAATGAGAGATTGACAAATAGACTGTGAATGGTTCCACTCGCTCATCCCTCTTTGTCAAGAGAAAAGGAAGAAGGCCTACAACAAGTTGAGTGGACCTTCTGTGGAAGTCTTATGGGAGAATAATGAATAAATGTCACGCAGGATAAGTAGGCAAAGATAGGTCGAAATATGAATTATTTGAGATAACTTCCAAATACTTGAGATTGCAGAATTTTGAAGCATTGAAAGTAAGTATTGTGCAAAGGTCCAGGACATAGGCACAACTAATTGCCATGAGAAAGAGGTGAAAACTGCTACCTGCCAGATAGTCATTAACATTTATTAAGCATCTACTATTGTGCTAAATAAGCAGTGAGGATTCAAAGAAAGTCAAAAGACAGGCCTACCCTTAAGGAGCTCACAATGTAATGTTTATTTTGCTTTCAGTATTTTGTGGAAAGTTTTTCAACTCATTCAGATTCCATGTAAATCCTTGGTCATTGCAGTCTTTCTAACTATAAAAGGACTTGTATTGGCATGACTTAGACTGAACCAGGATTGTTCTGTGGATATCTTTTGGAAGGTTGTAATCACACCACCAGTGATTTCAGTCCTCAAATTGAAAGCTTCAATCTTAAAAGACAGAATAATCTTTCCTGTCCCCAGAATCACCAGTAAAGTGTTAGTGATTGATGGGAAAACACCAAATTGTCTTTGGGGGTTCAGATAGTGCAGGATGATTCACATAAAGAAACATTTTCTTCACTTTATTCCAGAAAGCAGACAGACAATAAATATTCTCTCCTCAATGGTCATAAAAGGCTTTTTTTTAAAAACTGTGGCCAATCACATTACTTGACTTCTGAATAGGGTCTATGTCTACAAATAATTAGTCTGTTTGTAAATAATTTCAGATCCATCATTAGTTTGACTGAAATCCCAGACTTGCCATAAAGAAACAATCACACAGTGCCATTATAAAATTTCATTTTCTCATGATGTGATATTTCTTATGTTAAACAACTAGTCTCAATCTCCTGCTCTTAAAAATGTGCATTCTGGAGCTAATTCTAATTATCTAAAAAGGTTAATATTTTTCACATTTACCTTTTTCTATTCTTCTGTCCACCCTCTTTAATCTTTTTTTATCTTTTCATACTTTATCATTTCATATATTTTCAAAGTAATATATAGTTAGAGAAGGTAACTTAGAGGTCACCTAGAGAGGTAATAGTAGTCAAAATCGTTCGGCCAATTTATGGTGAATTCAATATCAAACTCTATACCTTATTTTTACCTCTTTTATTCACTTTCTATCCTTGAGCACATTTCTGTTTCTGTATTACAAACCCTTTGAGAGAAAATGTTTTTGTCTTAGGGCATCAAATTGGCACAGGGAATAGAGTGCTATTTCTGTAATCAGTAAAACTCATCTTCCTAAGTTCAAATCTAACTTCAGACTCTTATTGACTGTGAGACCCTCAGCAAGTCATTCAACTCTGTTTACCTCAGTTTCCTCACCTGTAACATGATCTGGAGAAGGAAATGGCAAAGTACTCCAATATCTTTACCAAGATAACCCTATACGAAATCACAGTCAAACATGACTAAAATTTCTGAACAGCAGCAACAACAAGAAATTTGTCTTAATAATAACTAGCATGTATTGAGTGTATTGTTTGCAAAGTGCTTTACAAATATTATTTCATTTGATCCTCACAATAGCCTTCATTCTTAGCCACATGGTTATAGTTGAGCAAATTGTGACAAATATAGATTAAATGACTATCCCAGAGTCACACAGCTTGTAAGTGTATCTAGTACAGGATTTGAACTTAAATCTTCTTTACCTCACATCTAGCTCTCTAGCCATTGGACTACCTGAATATCTCTTAAATCTATCTTTATTTTCTTCAACAGCTAGACCAGTGTTTTGGACATAATGCATATTAATAAAAGATAAGAAAATCTCAATATGAGGAAGGAAAACAGATCATACTTGTGTAAGAAATCCTTTGACCCATTGATACTAGTTCTCTCTGAAACCAAATAGAACAAGTCTAGTCATTAAGGATAGTTGCCATGTGCCTTCTGAACTTACTCTTCTCATGTTAAATATTCCCAATTTCTTCAATTAATCCTTATGTGAAATAGACTCTTGGCCAATCATGGTTGGTCTCCTCTGTATACTCTCCAAATTGGCAATCTTCCTTCTAAATTGGTGTCCTTTAAAAGGAACTCAATGTACCTGATTTTATCCAACCAGGGACTATAAGTTCCTATTCCTAGAAGCTATGACTTCTTAATGCTATCCGATATCTGCCTCAATCAGCGTATGAACAAATTGGTTTTATTTTGGTTTTGTTTTTTAGACACATATTATGTGCCAGTCACCTGTGAGGTGTGGGTTAGCAAAATCAAGTTAGATACTCTCTGTCCCCAAGGGACTCTCTGCTCTCTACTTTTCCTCTGCAACTCAGACTGGTTTCAACTTCATGGAACAAGATGTCCTTCCTGGGATAAGCAAATATCTTGAAATCTTATGATCATACTGTTTGACTCAGCCTTGGATATTCAGCATCTTCTCCACTTTTTTGCCTCCTCTCCCCTATTTTGTGCATACTATATATACTATAAAAAAAGAAAATCTGGAAACCTGGAAGGTGGGTCACTAAACTCTTTCCATGCTTTCCTATAAGGGGGGGCAGGATATGAACTTTCAACTTTCTTCACAGTTTCTTTTTGTTTGGAGACATTCAGTATTAAGTGACTTGTTCAGGGTCATATAGCTCTGAATCCAGATCTCTTGATTCTGGGCTCCCCCCTTTCTATTTGCAACTCTCCTTGGTTTGAACAAACTGTTTCTGCTTCCCCAACTTCTAGGTCAAAATTCCTTTCATGTGCTGTCTTCCCCATTAGACTGTAAGCTCCTTGAGGGCAGTTTCTGTCTTACTTTTTATTTCTGTCCCCAGCACAGCAAGTGTCTGGTACATAGTAGGTATTTAATAAGTGTTCATTGAATTGAATCTAATAGAAAGAACTTACATTTCTACTAGGAGAAATACACACAGATAAGGAAACCAGAGTGGGAACTAACAAGAGGGAGATTAAGGAAAGACCTTTTGTGAAATTAGGATTTTAAGAAGAGAGAATATTCCAGTTTCAGCAAAGGCATTAAAGAGGCATGAGATTCATGATCATGTATGGGGAGCTGCAAGGAGGTCAGTTTGTCTTCAACATAGGATCCTTGGGAGGAAATTATAGGTAGACATTCCATCAAGGTAAACTAGAGTCAGTTCCTGGCGGGTTTTAAATGCTTTACAAGAATGTGAATTTTGACCTGAAGGCAATGGGGAGGCACTGAAGATTCTTGAGCAGAGGTTTGACATGCACTTTAGGAATATCAGTCTGAAAGACATGAAAGATAGAACAAAGGAGAGACTGGTTGCAGGAAAACTAACACAATAGACAGGGCAGCTAGGTGATGTAGAGGAAAGAGTGGCAGGTCTAGAGTCAGGAAGATCCGATTCAAACCCAGGCTCAGACACTCACTAGCTGAGTGGCTGAGTGATTCTGGGCAAGTCACTTAATCTCTTTCTGTCTTAATACACTGAAGAAAGAAATGGCAAACTACTCCAGTATCTTTACCAAGAAAACCCTTGTTAAAGTCATGAAAAGTTGGGCATAACTGAACAACAACAGTTGACTCAAGCCTGGAACCAGGAAGACCCGAGTTCAAATCTGACCTCAGATATTTACTACTTGTGTGATCCTAATCAAGCCTCTTAAACCCTTTCGTTTCAGCTTCCTCGTCTGTAAAATGAATTGAAGAAGGAAATGGCAAACTACTCCAGTATCTCTGCCAAGAAAGTTGAGCACAAAGGGTCAGACATGACTGAAATGACTAAGCAGCAGTAACAATACAATAATCTTGACAAGAGGGCTTGGAATAAGGAAAGAGCAAAAAAATAGATAGAAGGAAATATCCATTATAATTTCATTGATTGTTGCTCATTTTACTTTCTGAGGCTAGATAAAGAAATTCTAATACTTCTTCCCTTTTAGAGGCAGTGTGGTGTGATACAAAAAGAGTTGTACTGAAAAGTCAAGGAAGGTCTATATTTAAATCTTGCTTCTGACATTTGCCTGCTTTGGAGAAATCACTTAACCTTTCTTGGGCCTCTATTTCCTCATCTGTAAAATGGGAATTATATGTATAATACTTCCCTCATAGGGTGAATGATGGTTAGAGTCAAATGATCCAAATTTAGAAGCATTATCTACAACAACCTAAAGTATGTCTCAAGGTCAATTACTATTAATTCTATGTGAAAGCTCTCAAATACCCAGAAAAGACTATTATATCATAAAATTTTGGAAAGAAAAATATAAAAAACAAACCTGAGTCTGAAGTTAGAGGACCTGAATTCAAATCCAATTTTTGTTATATACTCTCATGGTGACCTTTAAGAAGTCACTTAGTTTTACAGTTTCATTTTTTCCATCTGTAATATGAAAGAATTAAAATAGGCTAACAGCTTTGATTTTCTAAATCCCTGGGTGCTTGATTTTTCTCTTTGCCTCATAATTCAAACATACAAAATGCATAGCCACAACTTTGAAAATGTTCTGATTTAAAAGCATGCAATAGTGTTTGTGCTAGTGTTTGTTTGTATTCATTCACATCGGACTCTTCATGACTTAATTTGTTATTTTTCTCAGCAAAGATACAAGAGTGTCTTGCTACTTTCTTCTCCAGCTCCTTTGATAGATGAGGAAACTGAGGCAAACAGAGTTAAGGGACTTGTCCAGGATCATACAGTTTGCAAGTGTTGTATACCAGATTTGAACTTGGAGAGATGAAGCTGCTCCAATATTGGGGCTTAGAGTTAAGGACCTGAATTCAAATTGTTCTTCTTACACTAACTGGTCCTGTGATCCTGGGCAAGTCACTTGACCTCTTTTTACCTCAACTTCCTCAAATGTAAAAGGAGGGAAAATAATAGCACCTATTTTTATGGAATATTGTAAAAATCAACTAAGATAATATATGTAAAAAACAATAGCGTGGTGCTTATCACAGAGAGCATGCAATATAAATGTTTATGCTCCTTTCCCCTCTAAGTATTCTCTTTTATAGATTAGACAAACTTAATTGCTTCACCCTATCATTATAAGCCAAGTTTTGGGTCTCCACACCTTTCTGGCCTGTTTCTTCTGAAAAAAATTTTATGAATGAATAAATGAATTAATGTAGGAATCTTTGACTTTGAATAGAGTTTTAGTTCATCATAGGTTTAAGATAAAAGGTACCTTAAAGACCATCTAGTTTAACCTGTCTCCATCCCATACACCACATCTTTTACAACTGAGGAAACTGATACCAAAAGAGAAAAAATGATTTGTCCAAGATTACCTAAGTTAAACCCAGGTTCTTCGACTCTAAATTTAACAATTTTTACTCACTATTCAAGATTCCATTCACTAATTTTTATTCTACAGTCTGTATTTGTCTTTTCCAAGCATATCACCTGTTCTTTACTATTTATATTTCCATTCTCCCTTGACCTGGCAAGCACACAGAAGAGATTGAGACAAATTTCTCATCATTCCTCATTTTTCCATGTTCTCCAGTTCTCAAGCAAGACTTTGACAGTACACAAAGGCTGAAGATGAGCTTCTTCCCTTCCTAATATGCATATGTGTTGACTTTTCTGAACAGGTATGTTAGGTCAAGGACAAAGCATGACATTGACATGCGCATAGGCATCCATTCGGGGTCGGTGCTTTGTGGAGTATTGGGTCTCCGGAAGTGGCAGTTTGATGTTTGGTCCTGGGATGTGGACATCGCCAATAAGCTAGAATCAGGTGGAATCCCTGGGTAAGCTGACCTATGAGTCTTACTAATGTTTTGATTTTTCTCCTTGCCTAATAATTCAGTCATACAAAATGAATAGCCACAACTTTGGAAATGCTCTGATTTAAAAGCATACTATAGACATTTAATTTAATACTTGTTGACCTGACTTAACTTAAATGACCTGTAAGTAAAACTGATCTCCAAATAATTTCTGTTGAACTAATTATACAAATCAAATTTTCATACCCTCTTAGAGTTTTTTGTTTCCTTGTGTTTTCATTAATCATTTATTACATGACTAATATGGAAATATATTTAACATAGTTACACATATGAAACCTATATCAGATTACTCACTGTCAAGGAAAAGAAGGAGGAGAAGGAGGGAGGGAGAAAAATGTGGAACTCAAAATCTTACAAAAAAATGAATGCTGAAAACTTGGAATAACAAATAAATAAATTTAAATTTAAAAATTCAAATTTTCACATAAGAGATATTCATGACTCTTGGACTTTGGTGCTGAAAGGTCAATTTTCTCTTCAGACAGCCTTATAGATCTGGATCTGTAGCTTAGGCTTCTGGGCATTAGGTGGGAGCTACAAAGTCTGGAATTTTTTTTACCTTTGACAAGAGCAATTTTCATTCAATTCCTTCCCAGAGACCTAGATTTTAGCTCTGCTGAGTATTCTTTATATCTGAATATATCACTCACCTGATAAATACCATTTACTATACTCCAAAATGTATTGAGTTCAAAGTTAACTTTATACTTTGAGTGGTTCATTTGAAATGTGTCACATAAATACATTTATTTTTTTTGTACCACATTGGGCAAGCAAAATATGTGAAAAAATGTTCCTAAATGTTATTTCATAGTTCCATGAAATATGTGGGGCTACTATATTTGTTTAAACACTTACTGTTGTGCTAGGCACTAATTAGTGGGGAATCAAGAACAAAAACAAAAACAAAACAAAACAGTCCCTACCCCCAAGAGCCTACAATCTAATGAAAATCACAAATACATTCCTGGGGGATAGGGAAAAAATTTCAAAATAGTTTCCATTTTTGAGAGACATCCTGGCTTTTATTGGAATCATTAGTTATGACATACTCACCTTCTTAGTACTTGAATTCTCAGTCTAGAGAAGGTATCATTAAATATAGGTGGGCTAGATTCAGCTTAACCTAGCTTGTAAGAGGCAATTGTTAAATATATCGTGTGGATGTTTATACTTTGGAAATCAGCAAATACTATAAATCACAATTTGATTTATTGTTTTGTCTAGTTCAAGGATTGGTCAACTAAAGTCTGAAGGCTAAAACTGGACCTTGCCCTATTTCTGGCCTATGAACTAAGTTGCAACAGGACCAGTGGACTTTAGTTTGCTAATCCCTGAAAGTGATGGAGAACATAAATAATAATGCAAATTAAACTTCAAAGTGAGTTTTATGTACTTTTTTCTTCAGAAAGTCAGTTGTTAAACATTTCTCAGCAGGTTATTAATATCAAGAGTCATACACCATACATCTTAAATTGGGGGATACAGACATATCATAATTGCTTACCCACTGCTTTCCCACAAACAGTTCACTAAAGGAACACACAAGAAACACCACTGTAAAAAGGCAACTCTAGGAGACTCCCTACAGTCATGCTGAACTCTTCCATGATCCCCAAAGACTAACTTGAGTCTGATAATCTCTTTTCTATTACATAAATTCCTCTCAGAGACAGTAGGATTGTACGTCTTTATAATTATTAGTATTAGTAATATGCTTTATTTTCTTCTTTTGTGGCTCAGCTACATAATGCCTTGACATGCCAAAGTTAAGATGTTAACCAGCTAGAGAACTCCGATTGGCTTCCTCTAGTTCAAGTGTTAACAAGGGAAGGAATTTAATCCTTGAGCTTCTGGATAATTAAAAGTTGACCAGATAGCCCCTTTTTCTTTCAATAATTTTGTTAAAAACATCTTAGTCTACTTAAGCCCTAGAGTAAAAGTTAGATGCAGAGGTGTTGAGGATATTCCTGAGCAGACTAGATGACCTCTGGAGTTCTTGTCCAACCCACAAATTCTGATAGTCTAATAATCACAGAATCATTAGTGTTACTTGGTATTTCTTGGATGATTAAGGATGATATAGTCCCTCTAATCATCTTTCTCTACATCAACTCTATGGTGTGGAAGTTATATAAGAATTGAACCATATATCCTAATATTCCAAGAGAAGTGCTCCATTCCTCTGACGCCGAGCCTGTGCACTTCCTCCATGATTCAAATGTCTAGAGTCTCTTTGAAATGGAGTCTCCAGAGTATCGTACTGTGTTGACTTATCATACAGGGGATTATCAGGAGTAGCTCATTTAGAGTCAGGGTTGGAGTATGAGTATTCTGGTAAATAAAACATTCAACTGGTAAATAAAACATGTCAACCAGAAAAATTAGGATTATGCAGGATTAGTGATCCTGAGGAGGGTTTAAGAGAAATCCATCTTGTCACTTTCTAGCCATACAAACAGGGCCATGGAACATGAATTTTCAGAAAACTGATTTACAGTGAGATCCACCAAACTAAGACTATAATAAGCACATTAGCATTTTAAGTATTTGAAGAAGGATTGTATAAATACAATTAAAAGTCATGAGTTTTGGACTGCCCCACCCAGGTAATACTAAGGCAGTAGAGAGCAGTGTTCCTAAATTGACTTATCCTGTTTTGCTTCTAAAAAGCACAACTTTTGGGGGCAGCTAGGTGAAGCAGTGAATAGAGCACTGGCCCTGGAATCAGGAGGACCTGAGTTCAAATGTGACCTCAGACACTTAATAATTACCTAGCTGTATGATCTTGGGTGAGTCATTTTACCCCATTGCCTTACCAAAAAAAAAAAACCTTAAAAAACCCAACACAACTTTTAAGATCATAAAATTGAACAAAAATTGGCAAAATTTGAACAATATCCTACTTTAGGGTTTTGAAATTTTCTCATTAAAAAACCAGAAAATTTTGTATTTCAGTAGAAAAACAGATGGAGGAAGAAGAAGGTTAAGGAAAGGACTTGCCCTTTGAAGATCAGGATGTCAATTTTTGTAGATAATTTTTCATATATTTCATAGCTGTCATTAGCACATCCATTGCTAGTGGACACTATTGAAGAGAAAGTAAAAATTTTGAAGTCACAGACCCAGATTCAATTTTCTTTATGGGATTCTGGGGAATAAAACACGCACTTTGCCTGTGGCAGAAGTTTTTTGTTTTCTTTTTTTTAAGGGAGGAGGAAGAATAAATAGAGGTTTCACATTTTCCTTCCTTTGTGAGGAAGTAAAATGAGGAAGGAATAAAAGGGATGACATTCAAATTAACTAATAAACCAGTAATATGTTTTGGACTTCATTTTAACTTTTATTAAGTATCCATTTACTTCTCTAGATGACCAATATATTAATTCTTTCTGTCCATGAGAATTTATAATACAATTCAATTCATCTGCACAAACATCTATTAAAAATCAATTGTAGGGGGCAGCTAGGTGGTGCAGTGGATAAAGCACCAGCCCTGGAGTCAGGAGTACCTGGGTTCAAATCCAGTCTCAGACACTTAATAATTACCTAGCTGTGTGGTCTTGGGCAAGCCACTTAACCCCATTGCCTAGCAAAAAAAAAAACCCTAAAAAAAAATCAATTGTATACCAAGGGTTGGGAAAACAAAGACAAAATGGAACAATATTTACCACTAAGGGTTATACAATTTAGTAGAAGGGATGAGATACATACCTACAAAATCCTATTAAATATGATATCTTTAGAGGTATAGCAAAACACAAATAAGTGGCCTGAGAGATTTCTAGAGGGGAAGAATCAACAAATAATTATTTCATCTTGAACCAAGTCTTAAGTATCTTGTACATGTCTGTATTGCCCAGAAGAGTCTCTTAACCATACAGTGATGTCATTTACACAAACAGTCAAAATAAGTCTGGTTGTCAACTCCTCTCTGGAACTAGAATTCTGCAAAAGTGTCTTGATGACCCGTTTTGTGCTACTTTACTAATATGCCAGATAGGAAATGGGAATAAATAAAAATGGTCTGAAAGAGTTAACAATTGGTGTTAGAGTATGAGTTCATTTATTCCCATCTTAATTATGTAAATTCAACTTGATTCATTAAATATTTATGGTGTCACTGCTATGTGCAAGACAGTTTTAATAAATACTGCTAAGGGAAGAGATGACAAACAAAAAATTAATAAAATACAGTCACTACCCTTGTGAAACCTCTAAAACAAATTCCAATGTAATACAATTCAACAAAAATGTGTTGTCTTTACTATGCACAAAGCCATATTGAGGATAATAAGCACAAACATGCATTTTAATTAGTAGTTCTTTGACTTTTTTTCCATGAGAAGGAAAATGGGAGGAAGAGCAAAAATTATTTGTTAATTGAAAAAATGCATAATTAACAGTTTCTGGTCTTAATAGTATTTATATAATGCTTTCAAGTTTTGCAAAGAGCTTAACTAAAATTATCTCATTTTATCCTCACAAGGGCCGTGGAAGGTAGGGGCAAATATTATTCTTATTTTACAGATGAAAAAACTGAAGCACACAGTTTGTCACTTCTCCAGGGTTATACAATTAGAGGTATCTGAGGCCAGATTTGAACTTCAGGTCTCCTGAATCTTAAGTCCAGTGCTCTCTGCACTGTGTCACCCTGATACTAGACAAATGATATAGTTAAATGGTGGTATTCCCTAAAATACATAAATAAATATTATAGAGATTAGAATCTGAGAAATGCCAAACTAGGTTGCTTCATTCTTCCCTAAAAATGGCCTGTCTTTCTTTTCTTCCCTATTTTGATCTTATTCCAACAAGATTCCTGAATTTGCCATTTTCTGCTGCCTGGTAAAATACTTCCTCATTCCTTAAGAAGGTCTGAACACTATTAATGAAAACATTTGAGTGAAAGGCTCAGTATATTATAATATTCTAACACTTTTGACTATCTGGTACTAGAATGGACTGTCTCTGAAGGAAGTGAGGGTCAAGATGCTGGGAATTAGCAGACAAGAGATTGAGAGAGCACTTGCTGACCAAGGGAAGTTGAATAAATTAATGCTGTCATTTTGTCATAATGTTTCATTTCAAAAATCAAGATAGCAGAACTAGAAAGCTGTACCAAAGCTAAAATATAGTAAACTTCCACAAAAGCAGCATATTAGGAAACTAGGCAGTTAAATATGGTTTGGACCTGGGCACAACAAGAATAAAACAACAATCAGGGAGTGGGAGGTCCAGCTAGAAGAAAAAGCAGGACAAGGAAAACATCTTGGAGGGCAAAGCACAGAATATAGTCATATTTTTAAATTTGAAGTCAGAGGCCTTGAGTTCTATTTCCCATCTCTCCACTTCCTACCCATGTTAATTTGGGCAACTCACTTCAACATCTGTGAGTCTTACTTTTCTCACCTATAAAATAAGTTGACTAGACTAGATGACTTCTAAATAAGGTTCAGCTCTAAATGTGTCATTTTTCTGCCTATAGATTGAGTACTAAAGGTACTCATATGGCTATAAGCAACATAATTGTAGTCTTAGATGAGTGCTTCCCCAAGTGGGGCTAGCTCTATTTTCTACCTTTAATTATCTGCAACTGTCAGTTGGAACCCAGCCACACCTTTTTCTTGTCTGAGTTCTTTCAAGCTTGGTAATCATAAGGGTTATCTTGGGTTATCTCTTACTATCATTGATTAGCTGAGGAAACATCATGATTTAGAAAAAATTCAAAGTTCTTAAAACGCTGGTTATATCAACAAAGTATTAGTAATTTTAACTCTAAAACCTTAGTGATCTAAGAGACCAACATCGAATATATATGGAGCATCATATAATAAAGTTGCCAATTCAATAAAGTATGAGTGAAAAAAGTTACAAGAGATTTCTTGCTATTTATGCTGTGGCTATGAAGTGATTGATTCTATTAGACCTTGTACAGAAATCAATATCATTACTTAAAAAGTTACACACTATCAGTATGACACATTTTAATTAAATGACCCAGGTGCTATTGCTCTTACACTCAAAATCATATCCCATTTATTTTCAAGGGTAGGATTTGGTTCCTTATGTGTGACTCTACTTCTTGTCTTTTGTTTGTTTTATTTTTGCAAGGCAACAGGGTTAAGTGATTTGCCCAAGGTCTCATAGCTAGGTAATTGGTCTGAGACCACACTTGAACTTAGATCCTCCTTGACTCCAGCTGCTGCTCCATTCACTGTGCCATCTAGCTTTCCCTCTGGAAGATTTTTGTTGTTAATTTTTTTGGTGGGGTAATTGAGTTCAGTGATTTGCCTAAAGTCACACACCTAGTAAGTATCAAGTATCTCAGGCTGTATATAAACTCAGATCCTCCTGAATCCAGGGCCAGTGCTCTACCCACTGTGCCACCTAGTTGCCCTGACCCTCTGCTTCTTGATCTTTTCTTCTTCCTTAATTATCCTGACACTGATCTCTTCTGGTTTTCCTCCTATTTCTCTGGTCACCTTCTTCCCAAGCAGAGTTATGTCAATAATGTTAATAGTCAGAGCAAGTTGCATGAAGTGTTCTTTGAATGGAAATCCCAAGACATTTTGAGGCTCCTGCTCTAGGGTCATTATGGAAGGGAGGGAGATCAAGGAAGCAGGGCCAAATTAAGGAAGAATTTATCTAGAGTGAGTTCCTGGAGAAGGAAGAGATTTTCTGCTACCTTCCTATCTAACTTAACCAGTTGCTAAGATCAGTTATTTCTTTACTACTGAAAGATCAAACAAGTTGTCCATGCCATCTCTAAATTTCTGTGCCCCAGGAAAAAGCTTTGAGTATCACACTACTGGTTTTTCTTCTTCCTCCCACTAGTATTCTTGATCTTTTTCTGAGCTATGGATCTCTTTAGCAACCCCATGAAGCTTTTGGATTTTTCATGCTCGGAATTTTTTGAAGGAATAGTCATAATGGAAATAGAAATAATTATAGCACTATTTTTAAAAAAAGAAAATCATTCATAGCCCATAGCTTAAGAACCCCAGTACTAGTATATGTGACTGGTTCCTAGTCTTTTCCCTTGGCTTTCTTCTCTCCCGTGATCTAATTTTTTCCCTAAATTTATCTCTGTATAGAGAAAACTCCCAAATCTAGCCTTTGAGCCCTGATGAGAAAGATTTCTCAAACCTGAAGTCTCAAAGAAGAATTAATTGTGGAAAATATAATGGCAAAATGCATTGATAATTAATTAATGTGTTCAAATCACATAGGTCTAAATCATGCCTTTGGTGATTATTATTTGTGACTATAGGGAAGTCATTTAATCTTTCTGAGTCTCAGTATCTATATCTATAAAACAAAGATAATAATACCTGCCTCACATACTTGTTGTAAGGATTAAATTGGATGATGCAGGTAAAGAACCATGCAAAGGGCTATCAATTGATACTGGCAGGTAGTTTCTTCAGCATCTCAGAATCTCAGAATTGGAAGGGACACCCGAAATCTATCTTCTTAGCATCTCTCCTCTGACACTGCCATCACCTTGATGCAAGCTCTTATCATCCTAAGCCTCAATGATTGTAGTGGCCTGATTTCTTTGCCTCAAATCTCTCCCCTCTAGGACATCCATCTGGCCATGTCATCCCCTCTTCAATAAATTCCAGTGGCTTCCCATCACATCCAGGATCAAATATAAAATCCTCTATTTGACTTGTAAAGCCATTTAAAACCTTATTTCCAACCTTTTTAATGTCTTATGCCTTATACCCCTTCACATGTTCTCAAATCTAATTTTCCATTGGCTATCCTCACACCTGGAATACTCTTCCTCTTCACCTCTACCTCCTGGCTTCCCTAACTTCCTTCAAATTTCACCTAAAATCTCCCTTTTACTCCTTCCTTCTTAGACCACCCATGATCTAATTTGTATATTCCTTCAGGTGTACACAGTTTCTGTGACCTTCATTAGACTGTGAGTAAGGGCTGTCTTTTTTGGAGAGGAGGGGTGACTTTTTTCATTGACAATACTTAGTATATATAGTATATATAGTGCTTGCAACATGGCAGGCACTTAATAAATGCTAAGCGACTGACTTAAGAGGCCAGCTCCTTGCTACTTCCTCTTCTAAAAGAAAGCAGACATGGTCACTCAGCATGTGCTTGAAGATCTTCAGCATGAGGAAGCCTCCAAATTTTTGCTTTTCCATTCTATAGCACAGTGCCTGGAACATAGTAAGCACTTGGAATCATTTATATCCCTCTATCTTTCCATCTCCATCTCTGTCTCTCTCAATATCTATATATCTATATCTATATCTACATATATATATATATATACATATACATATACATATAGATAGATCTATCTGTCTGTTGACTGACTGGCTGGTTGGCTATCTATAAATCCATCCATCATCCATCCATCCATCCATCCATCTGTCCATCTATCCATTCATATCTCTCTCTCTCTCTCTCTCCCACCTATATAGTGCCTAAAATAAAATCCCTGATTCTTCACTCTCAGAATCATTTTTTTCCTTCCAAGCCTATTTCCTTTTCTTCATTGGATCTCTCCTAGAACTCACTTTGGCACAATAATCACATGTAACTAGTATTCCAATTATTTGTGCCCATTTAGTTTTTCTACTATGCTATAATATCATTATTTTTCCTCTATATCCCAAATATCAGACAGAATGTAGCATTTTGGACATAGCCATATATCCTTTCCATAGTAAATGTTTTAAAAAATTTATTAAATTGACAACAGTGGTATTTTTCATAGAATCATTGTATCTTAAAGAGGAATCCCAGAGCCTATGCTCTCCAACCCATTCCCTAAACAGAATGTTTTTCTATATTATGACTAGAATGCAGTCATTCAACCTCTACTTGAATACCTCTAGTTATGGGGAATTTAACTCCCTGCCAAGGCATGAATATTTAGTATTTATAATTGAAGACAGAAAGAAGGATGCAGAGAGATGGAGAAGAGGCACAGAGAAGAATTTGTAAGTGTTTATTGGTGTTTATAGGTATCTCTAGCTATGTATATATGTTTATGTGAACATACATGCAAACACAGATGCACACCCACAGATGCCATGTCCCATCCCATTCAGAAGAATGTTGCCTAAAAACAGTCATGATCCTTTACTAGAAAAGATCCTGGGAATTTCAAGCATCATAGTCTTACAGCCTGTTTTAATAGCACCATTAGTGAAACTGAGCATCTAAAACCAGGTCCCTATCAAAATATTTAAATAGATATTGATTATAGCTTCAAAAGAAGAGCTTGTAATAAATAAAGGTGAAAGTATCTTTTTCCATGGGAAATCTAATTATTGATTCAGAAAATGCAAATATTTCCCCATGGAACTGGCAAGAGACTAATAAAATAGAGAGAGACTAGAGAAAATGCCAATCTTAATGCCAAACATTGGCTGACATTCCATTTTTATTTTCTTCATTAATTTAGAAGAATGTCATGCTTCTTGTAAACATTTGTGGTTCTATTTTTCAGACGTCTTTCCCCATGAGAAAAGTCAAACCCCTCAGAACTCAATGAAAACTCTATTTTGTACTCAGACCTCAGAATATAGAATAGGACATTATATTCATGCTATAAGACTTTGTTATCTAATAGAAACATATTTTTATTAGTCACCTATTATATATTGAGTATAGAGACAAAAATGGAACAAATTGTTCTAAAGGAACTCATTGGGGAAACAATATGTACATCTAGAGGGAGCTGTACTGGTAATGTACAAACAGCATACATTTAAATTTAATTTTCAATAGTGATGTTTTCTCCATTTTCTTAACTCTAGGCAATCAACAAAACAATAAGTCAAGTCATTTTATGCAGCATTTGCTGATTCCTAAGGTGTAAATGCTCACACTAAAAATTTTCTCATTGCCTGTAGGGACTCTAGCACACTATTGCATAGATATACAACATATAAATGTATAATAATGTATATGCATACAAGAAGGAAAGAGTAGTAGTTAGAAGAAGGAGGAATATGCCAACTTCAAAACTACAAACACTTTACCATTATCATAATTTTTTTCTATACATTTCTCAAGGAATCCTTAACTCCATTTAATTTCTAAAAAAAATTTATTCCAATTATGTTTTTGAAATTCACTGCTATATATGGATACTTGATGGTAGTATGTGAAATTATTGATTTCTTGTATCCTTTCTTTAAAGAAATAATTAATTTAATAGTGATGATCTTTCTTACATTTGTTACAGGAATTTCATTGAATTGGCTAGAATGGGGTGGGGGAGCACGAGACTAATAACAGCACAGATCAAATGGGTGAAGTAACTTTGGAGTAAAAGGGGAGGTAGTACCAACAATAGGATGTTTGAATTTGGCTCACCTACTGAGAGATCTTTCAGGATTAAACAAATGCAATCAACAAATTTATTGAATGCCTTATGTAAGCAAGAAATTTTACTAGAGTAATTCAGCATAAGGTGCCTTTTCTTGTGTAGCCTCTTCTCATCTAGTTGTCTCTGTAAAATGTAAAAGCTTAAATCATAGTTAAAAGTATTCAAATAATGGTAAAAGAAAGTGGTTAGATCATAGGTTGGATAATTATTTGCCAATTAATTTTACCATCTGAAATTATGAAAAACCCTAAGATATATATATTTACATATACATATAGATAGAGAGAACATATTCTGAATACCACTGAAAAATCATTTAAACATATATATGTATATATATATATATATATAGATATATAGATATAGATATATAAATTTTAGAGGTCTTCATACTGTCTGAAGTATACACAAATACTTATTACTTATTAGTTTAGGCCTTAAATTAAATGGACTAATAGATAATGAATAGAGTTGTGGACTTGGAGTCAGGAAGAGCTAAGTTCAAATTTGGTCTCAGGTACTGGCTATGCCAGCCTGGGCAAGTCATTTAACCTCTCACTTCTTCAGTTTCCTCATTTGCAAAATGGGACTAATAATAGCATCTACCTCTCAGGATTAGTGTGAAGACAAAATGAGATCATATTTGCAAACAGCACTATAAATCTTGAAGTATGATACAAATATTAGCTGTTATTTCAGGATGACTGATATTCTTAAGTCAGTGCCTATATGTCCCATGTCTAATATAAATGTTGGATTTGAGTAGAAAAATAGCAACAATGCTAAATTTGGGCAAAGCTAATATTCCTGCTAGGTGGGGACTAGACAGCATTTATCCAGAATGTCCACTGACTACTGTTTTGTACATGCAGGAGGATTCACATCTCCAAAGCCACACTGGACTGCCTCAATGGTGATTATAACGTTGAAGAAGGACACGGTAAAGAACGAAATGAGTTCTTAAGAAAGCATAACATAGAGACCTATTTAATAAAGCAGCCAGAGGAAAGTCTCTTGACTTTGCCCGAAGACATTGTAAAGGAGTCTGTCAGCTCCTCAGATAGGAGAAACAGTGGGGCCACATTCACAGAAGGATCCTGGAGCCCCGAACTCCCATTTGATAACATTGTGGGGAAACAGAATGTAAGTCAAACTTTCCTTAATGTCTTTTTCTATAAAAGCATGCTTGAATGCATCTCAATAATGGAAGACTCAGAGGAAACAAACTCATCTTTACCCTTTTCTCCAACATGAATTATTACTTTGAATGATTAAGTACACCTTCTTAGGAAAGAATTAACCCAGGTTATCAATTCCAGGAAATACCACAGGGTTGTGTGTTTTGGTATTATAAAAGTTTATTTTGGTTTTTTTCCTTCATTTTTGGACCCAATTAAAATTTAATACTATGGGATATAATTCTATATTTTACATACACAAAATGCATACAGATACATAAATGTTACATACAAATATACACACAAATAGATATGTTTTGTGTGTATATATGTAGATCCTTAAATATTTTAAAAGGTGGAATTAATGTTATTAAATTGGTAAAAAGAAGAAGTCCCAGATTGAGAGAGTAAACTTTTAGGTGGTTAACATGGCAAAATTCTCAAGACTGTTTTTGTTTGTTTTTATTTCAAGGTTAGGAGGTCATAGTTTTGCTGTATATGGAAAAGTAATTTAGGATGATGTATGAGGTTTCAGGAATAATATATATTTTCTAGCATAGACTCATTATTCTTCTCTCATTTGCTTTCAAAAGAGAAAAAGAAAGCCAGAGCTTTTATGATGGTTGCTTGACAAGCAATTTCTGAAATCCTGTCTAGCCAAGCGGAATCTGGGAATGATAATTGGTAAATGAAGAGGAGAAATGAAATCAGAATGTTTTAAAAAGACATTTTTATGGGTTAAAATGAGGAAAAGGTAAAAATCCTGAATTTGAACAATTTTCCTTTTCGCAGAGTTGTGAAACCTTCCCACCTAGAGAAATTAAACATAGGAAAGGGAAAAATCCTCAGCATTACCTTTCATTCTTCATTTAAAAGACTGATGGCTCACAATGAGACAAGGCCAGGTTAAGACCTTTACATTTGTGTGGAAAACATTGGTGCTGACATAATGTATATTTCAGACTTAACTTGCAGAATCTTTGATTGAACTTGGCCATAATGCAGTGTTTATGCCTCTATAACTTTCTTGTGATATTTTCAGAATTCTCCAGAATGTTTAAGTCCTCATATGTCCTTCCCTGCTTTCTTTAAAAGGTATTTGCTCTTCCTCCTTGGAGTTGTATATAGCACATTTTGCCTTGGTACTAGAAACTGATTTTATATGGGACAAGATAAATATGATTGTGTGTGTATCACTTGATGATTGAGAATTCTCTTCAATGTTTTTCCTTAAGAGTGAATGTTAATTATTTGGTGAAGACAATAGTCCTAGATCATTGTTCCTAAAACTATTTTTGTTTAATTTTTAACATTTTTGACTTTTTGACACATATGTTTATACACACATACTCATATACCATGAATTATATCATCCCTCTATCTCATTGTTTATACCTCAAATAGTCAAATGAAGGCTAAAAGCAGAAAATAATTTGCTTTATTCCAAAAAATAATTTTCTTCAGGGCTGCACACACACACACACACACACACACACACACCCCACAAGGCACTCAATTTTTTTTCTTTATTTTCTTGGTTTTGCATTTCCAAAGCTATTTATTAGTCTTAATAGCTCAATTTATTTTGAAATTTTCATACCTCCTAAAAGGCGTAATGGAAGTAACAATAATAAAAATCTTGGATTACTGGGGACATTCTAAGTTTGTCATAAGATATGTTTAATATTCATGAGTTCAGGTGTTACATACATTGCTCATAACCTAGATATAAGTTTAGTAAGGATGAAATATGCCAAAAAAGAAAATATAGCATAGCATAACTGAGTCTGTACAGACCCCAAAATCATTACTCAATTCACTCAAAAATCCATCTATCTGAAAAGTTGGAATCACATGAAATATTCAGATGGTGATTGATTGATATTGGTTGTTTATTTTTTTCCAGTTGGATTGACCAATTGTTTTAGACTTTTGTTGATATAGTTTGTGTCATAGAGAGAGCATTTGTTAAACAAAGTATGCCAACTAAGTAGAAGAGTCATTAATAAGCTGGGAAGTATCAAAAGGATTCCAGCTTAGTGAAAGTGTCTAAATCTTATTATCTACAGATTTATTGAAAGAATTGGATGCTTGCAAATGAGAAGGCTTGGGAGGGACATGATAAATATTTGAAAGATTGCCATTTAGAAGAAGATTTAGACTTGCTGTACTTGATCTTAGAAGAAAAACTAAGCTCAGTGAGTGAAAGTTGAAAAGTGCCAAATTTAGACTTGATCTTAGAGAAACTTCCTAATGTTTAGATGAGTTCCAAAGTATATTGGTCATCCACTGGTTGGGATGGAGGAAAGGGAAGGAGACTGTAATGAAAGAAGGGAAGGAATAGAAAGAAGGAATGAAGCATGAAGGAAAAAGAAACATGAAAAAGAGAGGCAGACAGAGACAGAAATGAGAGTTAGAAAGGCAGAGAGGCAGAGCTAGAAAGACAGAGACAGAGAGAGAGAGTGTGTGTGTTTAACTTGGGTAATGAATTAACATTTTTACTGGATTAGAGAGAAATTTAGGAGACCTTGATAACTTCAACTCATGTTTCTAAAGAAAAACTGTCTTTTAGAGATAATAGTCTATACATGCAATTTCAGGTTCCCATCATATGAAGAATAAAACAATTGTCTTTTAGGAACTCACTTCCCTTAGCTTTTGGACCTCATACTGAAAACTTGGGGATACGTGTATATGTTTTTATTAAAAGAGCAAAAACCAAATGGGGATCTTAAAATGCAAACATCTCAAAGATGTATATAAAACTTCAGAATAAAATTCTGAGTACCAAATACTTGTTAGCCATCTTCAAGTAGCTGAAGAGCTGTTATCTGAAAGTACATTTGAACTATTTTCCCCTTACCAAACCCTTCTTGCTGCTCCTCTGCTACTGAAAAGAGGAGTATTGGAGGAAGGAAACAACACAAGGTAGCTTTTTTTTTCTGTCTAGCTTCTTGCCAATTTTTATGATGTTACTTGCTCTCTAGTCCTCGCAGCTTCTCAGGCAATTCAAGAACAAATTGCAAGCATTCTCCACTCTGTCAATATCATCTCTCCCATGCAAATTAAGGGCACAAGCTCTAGGCCTTTCTTTCCCTCTATGTGTCATAATAAGCTCGATCTCAGGCTCCCACCCAATTATTAATCTTTAGTCTTTTTATATTTCTTATTCCACCTATTCATAGGAATGATACTTATAAGAGTATTTAACTAAAATAGATAAAGACTCATAAACAATTTTGAAAACTTTAAAGTGCTATTCAGATGCTTTGCTATAATATTTTCATGACTAAATATGTCTTTCAAGAGATCTCACATATTTCTTCCTAGTCACTGAAACAGAAATTGTGGAGGAAAAAGAAAGACTACATATACCTCATTTTGGTTCAACATTGTTATAATCATGCAATAATCTTAATCTTACTCATAACCATCATCACTGTCAACATCATCACCATGATAGTTTGTTTCCATTTATTCATTTGTAAGAGAAATACAAAAATAAATGTTTCCCAGATTTCCCTCTGTTCTCTTTAAATATATATTTACAAACTTACGAAGGCAACCATATACTCAGTTATATTAACTGTCATCCTTTCTAACTGTGCTATAAACTTTAATTACATATTTAAAGTCTATATTTCTACTTTTAAGAAAAGTAGGTCTAAATCTGTAATATAAGATGCTCCTTACTGAGATGAATAAACATACACACATTTAATGCAATGTCAGGCTCTTGTACTTTGCCTGAGTAAAGATTTATAGTTCAAGTAAAGAAAACTTTCCGAACAAATAAAGTGTCCAAAACTGTATAGTTTGGCTAGCATGGTGACAGTAACTAAACACCATAATATACAAAGATGGCATAGCCTAAAAGATAAAAAAGATAAACAGGACAACAAGACGAGAAGAGTGGGTAGGAAGCTGATAATCTTCTCTGAATATTTGAAAAGCAGATACCAGTTTGCTCTGCTTACCCTAAACATCAAAACTATAGATATCTAGAAAGTATAGAGACATGAAAGAAAATAATTTTCCCAATTACTAGAGCTGCTCCAAAGTAGAACAGGCATGACATGACTAATGTAGTGATTTCCACAATCCTCTCAACATTGGTGCAACTAAATGGCAGAATGGATAATCACTGGATGAACTGAATTCAAATCTAGCCTCAAACACTTACTAGCAATGTGGCCATAGATAAGTCACTTAAACTCTGTTTGCCTCAATTTTCTTAAATTTTGGATACTAAAACCCATCTCCCCAGGGTTATTGTGAGGATCAAAGGAAGTATTAAAGCTCCTGACACATAATAAGCACTTTTTATAAATACTTTTTCCTCTGTCCTTTCCCCCTCTTTAAGGAAAGGATGGGTGATCACCTCTCAGAAAAGTTACAGAAGGGGTTCCCACATATTCATAGGTTGGACTGACTGGCTCACTTCTGAAAGCCTGTGATTATATAATTAACAAATCCATCTAGACAGGTTGAAATATAATTGGGAAATTAAGGGACTTAAATCTTTAACAATGAACTATTATTTAAAAAGTTCTTTTTTCTCAGGAAACACCTTTAATAGATGATTGTAAATTACTCAAGAAGTGGTATTCAATTAAAAAAGAAATAGATCACAACTGGCTATATGTTGATGCTGAAAATCTCAAATTAACCTTATCTATATTTTATTCTATTTTTATTTATGACCTTAAACATTTAAAGATATCTCACCATATATGTCCTAAGTCTTTAGTTTATTATTCATCCTTAAGATGAAAATATGAAGCCTGTATTCAGGCCTAGGATTTCATTCCTAGAGATGACCTATTGTTTCTATGACAGAGCTTTGTGTGAGTTGGAAAACAAATGAATTGGACTATCTTGCTTACTTTCAGTCTCTGCTAATACCTGGCTTGACTTGTGATAGAGCCCAGAATGCTTCCCTCTCCATCATGCTAAACCTGCAGATAAGTGCTACGGAGTAAAATGAGTAATATCATAAGATTGGAAAAGCTGTTTCACATACATTTGTCTGAAAGGATCAATTGTTGTGGTAAACATTAAAACAGGGAGGAGGATTAAGTAGAGACTAATGAATGGAGATGAAATTTGAGGAAAGGAGAAGAAAGGGTAGAACCTGAAGAAGGGTCCTGTCCTAAAGGGAATTTTAGTTTTCTCTTAAAGGGATCAGGTTATTCTTGTTCTTCTTTAGCAAGTATTTAAAAGACTATTTTCACCATTTCACTATTTCCATGAACGGAAAAAACCTTATTACTGATAGCCAGGAGTCCCATTTGTTAATTTAATGTTTCCCAAGTCAGTTTGACCACAGAGAACTTAAATTTTATGTAAAAGCAAATTGCAAACTCTAAGACAATGTGATTATCTTATTATTTTTAAGTCTATAGACTATTAAATATTATAGAACAATAATAATGACAGCCTGACCCAGGGCTATTTATAGCTATCCAGTATCACAAAGATGAGAACTCAACTTTTAAAATATCATTTAATAGTAAATAATATGAATTGCTTATTAATACCTAATAATCATGAAGATTATAATGGCAGAACCCATAACAATTTGAAGGATATGAAATATCACCAGAAGGAAGATTACACAGAAAAGAGAATAATAATTTATACAAGCACCTACTCTAGTCCAGGCTCTATATTAAGTTCATTATTTTCAAAACAGATATTATCACATTTCATTCTCACAAGAATCCTGTGAAACATAAGTGCTATTATTTTTTTATCCCTATCTTAAAAATTAAGAAAACCGAGGCAAACTGAGTTAATTAACTTGTCCAGGATCATATTCTATGTCTCAGGTAGAATTTTTGACTTTAGATCCCACACCCAAAAGTACAACATCAATTATCTCTTTGTCTAGTTAAGAAAATTTTCTAACAAAATAAAGGAAATTTGGTCATTATGTGGCACAGTGGATAGAGCACCAGCCCTAGAGTCAGGAGAACCTGAGTTCAAATCCAGTCTCAGACACAAAATAATTATCTAGTTGTGTGACATTTGACGAGTCACTTAACCCCATTGCCTTTCAGAAATGAAATAAATAAGTAAAGGAAATTGAGCCTATTTTAATGTCACCCTAAATGTCATATATAATAAGCATTTTTAACACATGCAATATTTAATTTTTATTCTTTTGGAGAGAAACTATAACATTAAAATTATTTCCCATAAATCCCTATCATTTCACATCATCACACAGTAGGTATCATACTAATTATAGTTTTCCCTAGTACCCCTCTGGATTTTTGAATCCTTATCTTCTAAATTCAAATCTTGGAGGGATCACACTTTAGAGATGTAGTGTATTGTAGAAGAAGGAGCTCTGAGCTGGGAGACTTAGATTCTAATCCAAGTTTTGCCACAAACTTCCTGTGACTTTTAGCAAGTTACTTTTCCCCTTTAAGGAAGGCTTCATTCTTTCTTTTTAAAAAGAGAAAATTGATTTATGAATTCTCTAAGTTCTATAACTCTACTTAAATTATCATGGCAACCCAGACACATTACACTCCAGTCACATTCTGCCCCTGAATGTTGTTCTTTGATGGCAGTGCAAGAACCAATGTCAAACACCATTTGTATCAGTTAATCTGTATCCCATTTATAACTTATACATATACGTAATCTTTTATCTGAATGATTCAATAGAATCACTATATGTCCCTTGGTTCAGAAGTTACTTCTGAACTGATACATTTTAAGCATCAGGGTGAAAAATCATTGATGGTAAACATTAATGTTTAAAGTCAATTAAGTGATTGCATCTTTTATAGTCATTCTAATTCCTATAACCCCACTTATCTCAAAAAAAGAAAATGTGTGGGTTTGTGTGTATAAATGTATTCAGTATTTTAAGGTTTTTGGAGGTCTCCAAAATAAGTTCCACCTCTAAAGACCAATTTTTTGTATAAGTAGCATTTATAAAGTGCTTTAATTTTGAAAAGTCATAAGTATGAATTCATTATATTCCCATTTTATAAATAAGGAAACTGAAATAGCAGTTTAGCCACTTGCCCAAGATGACACAGCTAGTTAGTATCTGAAGGTTGAATTTGAACTTGGGTCTTTCTGAGGCTTTTTTAGACCCCTTCAATAAAACTGCTTAATTCAAGGTGCCTAGTTATTAGTCAGTGTTTCCAAGTTTCTGGTAAAGAATAATTGCTAGTAGTAGACCTTCCCCTCAGAGTTCTTCTGCAGAGTGCTAATTTCCCAATTTCATTAATACTTGGAATAAACAGCATTTTGCTTATCTGATGAAGAAATGCTATTCCAGGCAAACTCATCTAATATTTGAATCTCGGTTTATTTTTTATAAAATGTAGGCATTCAAAGGTTTTTTTTTTTTGGAAGCACTGTTTCTAAACTCAAAAAACTCCTATTACTGTAGGAAAGGCCATAGGCTTGATGTTGATAAGACAGGACAGCTGGTCCGGAACCTAGAATGCTTTGTTCAGAAATTTCCCTGAAGTAAATCTTAAATCTCCCTGTAACATTTCTCCTTCTGACATTGAAAACCCCAGGGCTAATGTTAGCTCTGACTCAAAAGATAACTTACCACTTAACAGATTTTAGCCAGGAAACAGTCATTAAAGGTACTCTGCTTTTTTCACTTTGTTCCAAAAGTTAAGTGGGTTTGAAACCTTTCCCAGAGTACTCAGTGGATTACACCAGATAATTGGATCTGTTAACAGTGAATAATATTCTTTGACTTTTCCAAGTCATGGATGTAAAGAAAAGGGTGGAGGGGACGGAGATAAATACATTTTTATAGACCATTTAAAGCTGTAAATGTTCATTGAAGCTAGATTTATAGCAGCTTTATAGCCTGCAAGCAATGTTTATACAAAACCCACAGGAGTTTGAAAACTCAAGTCATTGTCAACATTTATAAGCAACTTATTTGAACTCCGCCCCACCCCATTCCATCTTAAGAAATTGTTTGAGAGTTCTAGACAAAAAGAAAACTGGGAATGTGTTAATTAAAGATCTAATATGCTTAAGGATGTGAAAACCTTGAGTTGTATGGGAAAGTTGATTAAATAAAGGTGGGGGGAAGAGGAAAATTTCAACATTTCTTCCTAAGGGCTGCTTTTTTCCATTAAAATTGTGGACAAAGGCAGAAAGAACTGAAATTTTAAGAATGAAATATGAAATATTTACAATAAAGCATTTACTTATTGCCACGTGCCTTTTACTCACCCAAATGATTTTTGAATTATATATAATAAGAAATTTGTGTTAAACTATTTTTGAATAGCCATTATAAATCATTTATATTATGGACACATTATCCCTATTCTACCTTTTTCAAAACTTACTCTCTGAATCTGGGTAAGGCACACAACCTATCAGTGATCCCATGCAATCCTCTAGAAGTTGCAGAGTAGGTACTGAATAGTTCTTGTCCTCAAGGAGCATCATTCTATAGGAGAGGTAGCATCTACACATATGTATGTATGTATGTATGAGAAATGTATATGTGCATTAGGTAATCTTTGAGATGAATAAATGTAATTAATAAACTTAAGTTTGAAAATGAACAAAAGCAATTTGGGGGATCAAGAAAGTTCTCCTAGAAAAGGAAGCTCTTAGTCTAAGTCTTAAAAGAAGACAGATTTTTTAAGGCAAAATTTTTAGTATAATATTCCAGGCATGGGAGACTCCAACAAAAAGGCATAGAAGTAAACTGTTGATAATGGATTCTGAAAAGAAATGGATTAGACCAATTTCCATGTATTGTATTCAGGGAATTTAGGAATGGGGAACTCTTTTTTTGCTATCCTCCCCCCCATCAAGTTCATAGTATAAGAAAAGGAAATAGAGAGACAGTCTAAGAACAAGGAAGGCCTCATTACAAATAATGTCCCTCATATTCTGATTGCTTAACCTCTGTTCCCGAATTCATTCTCTGAGGCTGAAAGATGCCAAGACTTGTGTTGTTTTAAAGTGACACAGAGAATTTCTTCACCCAGAGAATTTTCCATTATCAATGAAATCACAGATCTTATTCTTATCTTCTCCCTTTCTAAAATTTAGTGCTCTGTGTTCTAATTGATATTCTGAGTGGCATGAGATACAGAAGAAATAATTATAGCAAAACATAGTAATAGATTTGTTTTCTTAAAATATTGGATAATCTTTTATTTATTCTCATTTTCATGTCAGTTTATAAGTGGGCAAAAAGAAATATTCAGTTTAAATCATTTCACCATTTGCAGGATCCATGATTCCATCACTTTGGCAACTCTTCTACATTTTAGGCCATTGTCTTCTGAAGTTGTTGTGTTGAAAAGTAAAGAAAATATTATTTGATGTCCAACTTTCTAGAAATGAGATTCTCAAAACTCATCTAGATTGGTCCTCAGGAACAGAATATAAAGACCTTTGATACACCTGCTAGAATTTGGACTCAACTGGAATGGTCTTCAAGAATTCAGGATCATATAATTTTGATGACCCATATTAGTGATGACACTTTGTGGAAGCATTAATTAGAACATTTACAAGTAAATTAAAGGACTAGATATGTAATCATTGTTAGAAAGATTTAGCGTACTAGACATCATGCTTTTAGAGCAAATCAAGTTATGAGCACAATATGTAATATAATTTTGGCTCCTTAAACCATCAGTGACTTGAAATCAGCAAAGGGAGATAATTCAATTCCACTCAGCCTAGCAAACATTTATTAAATATGTATTTTTTCAGTTTGATGAGGTAAAAATGCAGTTATTGTATTTAAAGTTTAATTTCCCCAAACTATTTCTTCATTCTCTCCAAATGGTGATCCTTCATTCAAAATTTTTAGAAATTTTAGTTGTAGCTTTGTTAGAAAAACTAAATAATTCAGATCATAAAAGGTTTCTTGAGATTGTTCTTATTTGTATGAATTGTACAGTTTGCCGATGTATAACTATCAAGTTAATTGAATGATTGTTACACTTCAGTTCACACCATGTTATACAGAAACCATCAGGGTTCTAGATAGCAACAACATCCCTTATTCATCAATTAAAATCTTAAATTTGGTATTAGGGCATCCTGGATTACAGATCAGATGTGTTTCTAAAGAGCTTAATACAGTAAATCAGGATCATAACAGAAAGCACAGAATAAACTAAAAAGAGAAACTGGTTTACTAGGTCTAGGCAAATGAGACAGGACATTTAGTATCCAAAAGTCATTTGGTTAACCCAACTGGCACTTGACCTATATATCAATGGTTAGGAAGAACCAATCTTTACATCAATTCATGCAGATTATTTGGAATTGATGATTTAAAAAAGAAATATTTATGTGTTTTCAGAAATTGAATTCATACAGGACAAATATCTTATGGTCTCAGTCATCAATATCCCTATAATGGAATATTAGTCATCTACTAGTGCATAAACATAGGCATGTAGGTAGTCCTTTTAGAGGCAAAGGTTGATAAGAAGACCTGAACCAAAACTAATCTCAGGCAAGGACAAGACATTTAATTAGCCTCTTAATACTGTACTAGTCATTTAGCCTCTGTGTGCCTCAATTTCTTCATCTGTAAAATGAAAATAATAATATCTACAGCTCATGATTATTGGGAAAATAAAATATTATTTTTTACAAAGTGCTTTATAAAATTAAAAGTGCTATATATCGTAGCTATCGTTATTGTTGTTGTGTCTTGTCCAATAAAAGCAAAAAACCCAGTATGGACCATGGGTAGAATGTATAATGTTATCACTATGAGTTTATTCTGGGTTATAAAGCTCAGCTGTCAATAGGAAGTGCGTAGGAATTCCACTTACAGGTAGTCTTTGATAAGACAGGAAGTTTGAAGTTCAAATAACCACTTTTTTCCCCAAGATGATTATTTTAAAAATCAAATGAATCTGTGATTTCATCAACTTGGAAGTTCATTCTGACAATGTGTTTCTAACTCATCTACACCTGACCATCCTGTACAATATCATTTTTGTCCTCTCATATGATCACCATGGAACACCCAAAATGCTTTAGGCCTTCCTCAGTTTCTTTTGACATTATGAGGATGATAATAGAGCACTCAGATCCCTACCTGTTGTCTCTCACCTAACTTAAATTTTTCTGGTCATATTATTTATTCCTATTTATATGGTTTATATACTTATATACCCTACCATCAACCTCCTCATTAAATTCTGGACACAATCTTATTCAAGTCCACAGATATTTATTAGTTAACTACTGTCTAAGATACTTATGGAAGGTGATTGGGAGAAATAAAAGGTTTGGGTAAAACAAAATTCCTACCATCATGGAGTTTACAACTCTAGTTGGAGGAGTTACTACTAACTATTCCAGTTGTAGTATAAGACACAAACATAAATAACTATAAGACACATTAAATTGTGTTTTAGAAATTAATAAAGTATGATACTAAGGGGGGAAGGAAATGACTCATGGGGATATTAGGGAAATCTTTATGAATTTGGTAACATTTGATTGGATTGGATTTTAAATCATGCATAGGAATCATAGCTATTCTTTGAAAAAGGTAACGAATAATACTTAAGATGCAAGGAAGCAAGTGTTATCAGTAGAGAAATCAAGGAAGCCTTCATGGAGGAAGCAACATTTGAGTAAGAATTCACCAAAGAGAGTGAAAGAAATAGTGAGAAATGAGCAGAAAACATTCTGGGTAAAGCATAAAGTATGATAAACCTAGATTAGTAGGTTGGTGACAAGATGTGGAGGGTTTTCAGTTCAGGTTGATATTTATTAAGTGTTTTTTTATCAAGCCATGATCAAAGCTATATGATATCTAAGGAAATTTTATTTTTCATCATTTGTGTGAAATCATATGCATCTTCTCAATTCAGCAAGAATTCTTGAGAGCTTGTGCAAAGAAAGTCGGCTATTCCAAGGTTAGCCTTTTCTGAGTTGCTGGAGCCAGAAAAGCAGTGTGTTACAAAGAGGCTTATATGGAGGTCAGCAGGTTTGGCAACCTCTGTCTGGGTAGGGATGATAAGCAAGTTGGTTAAGGAAACTTTTGGCCTCATATTTTTAAGAACAATTAGTTCATTAAATACGCAAGACTGAAATGAAGTATAATCTCAGGAACTGGGGATGGAAAAACTTCAGAGGAGAAGCAGTATACCATCCTGATAGACCTATTTGGCTTGATATCTCTCAATATTGAAGACTGTAGCAGCAGTATTATGATGCCAGACACAAAGTTGAAAGACAAGCTTTTGAAACTCAGTTCTTGTC